>NC_061118.1:151146013-151246984 GCF_002878395.1 Capsicum annuum
CATTATCGTTTGTTTGTTATCTTCTTTTCTCACTCCCACGTTAAGTATAACTCTGAAAGCTGTAGGCCTTATTAGTCAAAAAAAAATGGAGGACTGAATAAAAGAAATGACTCAACCAAAAATTCTAATACTGTTATAAATATATTTACAGTACAGTGAATTTCTATATATATACTAATTTAGGTGTACGCACCTCGCGCGTATAACTCACTTTATTGAGTTTAAACGTTATACTAAATAGGATTTTTGTTTGAATAATAAAGATGAATACAATAATTAAATTCAACATCTTTTGAAAAATTTATTTAATTAAGCCTAACATTTTTACCAAAAAAATTTCTCAAAGTCAATCGACATTCATCTACCACATGTAAACTGCAACAAAATAATACGATGATAGAGACATCAAAACAATATAATTAAATCTAACCTTTACACAAAAATCTCCTCAAAGTCGTCCGACACTTATCTACCACCTGTAAACTATAACAAAATTATACGACAATAGAGATATCAAAATAATACAACTAAACTTTATCTTTATACAAAAAAATTCTCAAAAAAAATATATAAAAACAATACAATTAAACCTAACATTTATCTAAAAAAAATTCTCAAAGTTGACCGACATTCATCTACCACCTATAAATTCATCTGCGACCTGTAAACTACAACAAAATAATATAATATTGATCACAAAGCTTCAATTTTGATGAAAATAATTCTTCTTTGAACGAATCTTTTGACACTAATGAATGACTTGAATGAAAACAAAGAAGATATATCTATTCACACACGTTGAATTCTATCATGTTGACAAAAATAGTGAAGAAGTTGAGGGTTAGAAAATTAAACTTCCATCAATCTAGACATGCAACCGATAGATGAGCATCAATCATATTTTCACAATAAGTAAGCCAATTTCTTCTCTAGTTTAACGTGCATTTAAATATTTATAAAAGTATTTCCTTAATAGAGTCCTATTTTAGGAATATTTTTTTATCCTATTTAGGAGTATGTTTTAGTTGATAAGTACAAACAAAAATATTAATTGATTCCCCTTCCATATATTTTAGGAATCTCATATATTTTAGGAGTCTAATATAATAAAAGTAATTAAATAATAAATTAAAGAAAATAGTGGAAAATCTTTTAAAGAATGACAAAAAGTTCAAATCATTTTTTTAAGGGTTTTCTAACTTTTAATATATTATATATTATAGATTCAGGAGATTGATAATTTGTAATTTTTGATGCATTTAAAGTTAAATATATGGTAAATTTTAAATATTCTAATATTTCTAATGTAAAATATTTAGTTGAACAGTTGTTAGTTTCTTCATAAGTTATGCTACAAAATTATAAAATTTCCGTAAATACAAATAGAGTTTAAAGTCGACAAATATTCATATCAAAAGAAACTCCTTAATTATTAATTTTAAAAAATTTCTTACCCTTTTTTGCTTAACATATATTTTACGACCTTTTAATTGTAAATATTATAAATATAATGATATAGTAATTTAAGAAAAAAGAGGTAAAAATATAATTTTGTCTAAAATAAATTATTTTAATGAAGATAAAAAAAAGTTAATTGTTTTGGATTTTTGAAAAAAATACTCGATTTTTTTACCCAAAATAAAGGTCTCCTACTAAGATTTGGACTCTTTCCGCTATTTTGTCCATTTATAACATCAGTATTAATCACTATTTTTATTGTTTCCTTAATATTAGGAATTTGGAGTTCTAATAAATAAAGGTTTTATCATAAATATATTTAATTAATTTATAATTTTTAAATATTAGGAAAAAAATAGTGAAAAGATGATTTTGTCTAAAGTGGAGTATTTTAATGAAGGGTAAAAAATTCAATTCACTTTTCTAAGAGTTTTCACACTTTTAATATATTATAGATTATAAATATAGATTACAGATTATAGATTATAGATATATATATCAAAAAGATTTAATAAGATCTAAAAATATCTAGTTGATATTTATCAGAATTTGAAGTATCTGTCTTTTAGTTAGAAACTAAGAGTAAATTTCTCTTATAAATCCATCTTCATTGTAAATCACCACTCAAGAATCGTTTAAGAGAAATAAGAATTACTATCTATCTCTTTTATATTTTATAACACGTTATTAGCACGAGACTTTCTTCTCTGTTTTATATGACTCATCTTCTTTGTTTTATATGACTCTTCTTCGTTTTATATTTTATAACACGTTTCTTCTCCGTTTTATATGACTCTTCTTCTTTGTTTTATATTTTATAACACGTTATCAGCAAGTCTTTGACTCTTCTTTGTTTTATATTTTATAACACTTTATCAACACGAGATGACTCTATGAAATTATAAATTTAAAGGTAATTTTAAGGTTAGTAATTCTTATGTTATATGTCTTTTGCTACTAATAATATAATTATTGTTAAATTTGAGGAAAAATAATTGGTTTGAAATCATTTATGTTTTAAATTTATTCCTCAAACAATATTAACAATATTATCAAAAAGGATGATAATATGCTGGATTTAAATCTCATCGATGTATGCCTAAAACGCCTTTATATGGGTAAGACGTTGAGTTTGAATCTCGATGCATCATATTAATGATATTAAGACAAAATAATGTATTTTTAACGAAAAGTCATAACGTGAATATAGTAGCAGTATATAATAAGTTTAAAATATAACAATTTAATTCATTCTTGAAATGTATATGATAACAATGTATAATATATCTAAACGAAGATAAGGTGAATGAATGCATGAATATACGCGTGCGTGAAAGGAAAATATGATAAATCTTCTCCCAATTTACGTCTTTTGAAGTTTTAGATGACCAAACGAATCTTTGAGTATCAAAATGGAGTACTACATTACAAAAGTCAACAAAGACAAAATGAGATGGGAAAGACGTAAACAATTGCTCTTTACTTTCTCACTCCCAAGTAAGTATAACTCTGTGAGGGAAAATTTTATTATGTATCTCATACGCCATGACGTAGTTGTATGAGACACTTCCTATTTTGACAAAGTTTTCCTTGGCCCCTTTGCATTTTCTTTTTCATTTCCACTGTAAACTTTTTTTTTCACCATTTCATTTTGTGCTCTTCTTTTTTTGGGATTTACTTTTTCTTTCTTTCTTTCTATCTTTTTTCGTTCAATTTTATTGCGTGCTCGTGATATCAAGGAAAACGAAAGCTTTTCCCTTTGGTTCTTATTTTGTAGATAATTTATTAGCAAATTAAATTTATATAATAATCATTGTATTTTATGCATTTGTCTCACTTTTTTAAAGTCTATTTCAAAAAAAAATTATTTTATTAATTTTTCACGTCATATATTTAAAATCGCACGAGTTAAAAAGATATTTTGATATATTTTATATATTTAAAATTTAAGATCGAAAACTTTAAAAATCTTTGTGCCAAAACAAAAATCAGACAAACATATTAAATATAAAGAATACTACCTCTATTTGTTAAATATACAAACGATCATCAACTTATAATAATTGACCGTCAAAGTCACTCGACTTTATTTAGTTAGCTTTCATTGCTATTTTAGCTCGAACTACAATTTTTAGTTTTTAATGATGTGACAATTCTAATTTTTAGAGAAAAAATTTTAAAATTAAAATAAATATTTAACTTTATTTAGGACCGAACCTATTTAAAATTCAATCCAATTCTTAGCATAACCCGCTTAAAATATTTTTTCTATATAAAAGATGCATTTAATAAAAAAAAATATGATGGTTCTCCATATTTGATATTTTTGAAATTGCAAATAGAGTTGGAGTTATGTTTGAGAATAGTATTTGGAAAATAGGATATTTTTGAAGTAAAAGAATATATAAAAAGTGAAAATAAACTTTAAAAAATTGTTTTTTTATAAAATTTAAGTTATTTTATAAAAATAAAAAAATATTTCTATAAAGTAAATTAAAATATAAAAATGAACCCCAAAATAGTGAAAACACCTCTTGAGGTATTTTTCAAAAATTCAAATATTATGAAAATATATTTTGTAATATTTATGGCTAAACAAATATTTTAAAATAAAGTAAAATTATATTTTAAAGTATTATAAATAATATTTATGGTCTAACGTATATTTAGTATCAGGAGCACGGGAAAAGAATTGAAAGGAAAAAAAAAAATAGAAAAGGTAACACCAATAAAGAAGAGCAAAAAATGATTTTTCAAAACAAAAAAAAGTTAATAACAGTGAAAATGAAAGAAAATTCTAAGAGGAATGAGAAAACTTGGCCTGACAAATGGGGCCCAAAAAGTCCATTTGTCAAAATTACACATGCCTCATACGACATGGCGTATGAAATGCATGATAAAATTTTTCCTCTGTGAGTTGTAGGCCTTGTTATTCCAAAATAAAATGGAAGACAGAATAAAATGAATGACTCAACCAAAAATTCTTATACGTTTTATTTATCAACTTGCGGATAATGCATCTAAACAATAATTACATGTGACTATTGATGAAAATGGGGTTGCAATAATATACTCCCACCGTTTCAAATTATCCATCTTAAATTGAGATGACATATTAATTAAAAAAAATAATTAATAACATGCTTAGTTTACCATAGTACTCCTATTAAATGATGTTCATCTATTAATTTGAAGAAAAAATAATTAATGCAAAAGATAAAATATAGAAAAAAAATTATCTCTTATTAATAAAAAAGATAAGTAAAATGAGAAATCAAATTAAAAAATATGGGACAAATAATTTGAGATGGAGGAAGTACTAAAATATATAAATTATGTATTCATTAATAATGTTAGTGTATATAAATTAAATTATTTACTTTCATGAACAAAATTAAAGGACAGTTTGGTGTACTAAAACTGCAGCCATGCATAGGGTTCGAAAAAGGCCCGACCACAACTCCACAGGGGCCTATTGTGCGCAGCCTTATCTTGAATTTCTGTAAGAGATTGTTTCCAAATCTTGTACCCGTGAACTGCTCATCACATGACAGAAGTTTTAGGAACAAAATAATGAAATGAATAAGAAGAAAGAAAGAATAAAATGGCCCAATTAATTCTCCTTCCGTCTCATTTTATGTGTCATCATTTTTTTTTTGTCCGTTTAAAAAAGAATGTCACCTTTTTTTATTTAGTAATTATTTTAAAACACAATTTCACTTTTACCCTTATTGATCTCACTTAATTAAAAATAATATTAGTATATTAATAAAGGATAATTTGGTAAACATTATTAAATTTTTTTTATTTCTTAAATTTCATGTCGATCAAACTATTGCACATAAAATGGAACGGAGGGAGTAGGAAGAAAGAGGAAGTACAATCACAAGACTCTACCTAAGCTGGTTTTGGACTACATTAGCATCACTCGGTATGACATCAATCTAACTAGCCAATTTTTATTTACTTTTACTTTTTTACTATATATATATATATTTTTAAAATTTACCTCAAGTTTAATCATATTTCAATTTTCTTTTTTGGAAAAGTACATTCAAATATTATTGCTCCAATTTCGTATACATTTACCAAAATATCTTTAAAGTGTCAAAGCAGACAATAGATCAACATGTCAGTTTCGTTGTTATTTATAAGTATTGAGATGATAAAAGATTATTTCTAAATAGTGAGATGATAAAAAAAATTATCTTTTGATATCATATAAATATTTACATCGAAGGATTACATTAATTTTCTATGATTAACTAATCATGATAAATGGCAAATAGATTCATGTATATTATGTATTTAATAAATTAATATAAACATTAAACATGAGTAAATATTTTTTCGACCTAACGTAAAAAGATTGGTAATTTGACATCTAATATGCCAGAATCATATACTAGTAGTATAGTCCCTCTAATTCAAAATAAATGATTTTTTTTATTAATGTACACCTATTAAGAAAAAGAAATTAAAACATAAATTATACTCAATAATAATTTATTTTTAAAATTTCAATCACATTAAAATAAAGTTAATTAAGTTTCTTGAAACTTACTTGAAAAAAATATCTAATCTTTTTGTATTTTTTTTAAAGACTGAATAATTTAGTTATTTTGAATATTTAAAATAACTTAACAATTTATTTATTTCGAATGAGAGGGAGTAAAGTTTTTAGGAAATTGCTTCTAACATTGGAATAAATTTGCTGAACTTTCAACTTTTGTGGAGTACAATAATTAGTTAGTTAAATATATTTTTCAAAAGGAAAAGGAAGAGAAATAATCTTGTAAGTTTGTAGTAGCATATTGTAGAATCTGCCACTAAACAGTCACCATCAAACAATTCAAGTGGTAGATTCTCCATTCCTATGGAAAATTTCTAGTACTTGTTACTTCATTTATTTTTCTCATTAATATTGGAGGACTTCATCTTCCATAAAAAAGTACTTCTGTTTTGGTGAGTGTCCAATCCCTCCTACATTTTTAATTAATTTTTTTTGCTTCATTATCTTGTTAAATGTCCAAGAATTTTGTAAATTATTGTATTTGAATGTTAGGTTTCATTAGTTGGAAGTAACCCCACATGTATGTGTTGCAATATTGTCAGACCCCACATTATGCCTTATTTAAAATGCTCCTCACTTCACTTTGTCTGTTCTGGATTAGATATGAATAGCTGGTGTTGAGTTTACTGTACTTGCACTTTTTGAACACTTCTGCTTACTGTTGTTATTTATGTGAACTCTTTTTAGCCACGCATATGGCCAAAGTTTGTGGCTTTAAGCTTGTTAATGTGGTTAAAAGGAGTCTTGCAATTTCAAGATTCTTTCTTTTTGCATATTAGGAGTCCATTTCTGGTTTCTTTCACTTTCAATTTCAAGACTAGCTATTCCTTTTGTCTTTTACTGTGATGGTAGTTGTGGAAAATTCTTGTTAAAAGTATGAGATATTTAGCTACTACTACTAGCTCTCTAGTGTTGTTGTTTTCATAAGCTTACAGTATTTCCTTAAAAGTTTGAAGTTTGCATACCATGGCTTCTTTTGTGCAAACTTTCTGGGCAGCCCCTCGTTTTGCTCTTACCCCGGAGTATAAGCCTCGGTGTATAGCGAGGATTGCGCGCTTACCTAGCAGGGACTCCACATTTTTGCCTTCGGATTCTGTTATAGTTAATAGTGTGTCCTCTATTGAGGAGAGGGAGAAAAGTAGCCCAATAGCTGATGTGCAAAATGGTCATCTGGTTTCAACTATTAAGGAGGAGAGCAAGAAGGACGTTCAAAAGAAGTTGGAACCCCTTTGGGATGATGGATATGGAACTCAAACTGTTAAGGATTATCTTGAAATAGCATCGGAGATTATTAAGCCCGATGGAGGTCCTCCGCGGTGGTTTACTCCCATATCAGCTGGCCCTCCTCTGGAAGACTCTCCTCTCCTTCTTTTTCTGCCTGGTAATCTTCAAAGTCAGAAGAAAAATAACACTAGAATATTAGTTTAGTGGTACAGATAGGGGAATTAATATCAGTATGGTTGTCCTAAAATTTGAGGAAAGCCTTTGAATCTATCCAATGTAGCCGTATGTTTTGCATGCTGTTCCAATGATACAGTTCTTATTGTTAAATTTGTGGGGGGTTTTTCTTAGCAATTCCGGCTAACTAACAGGTAATCTATTCCAATGTATAGGAATGGATGGCACTGGCATGGGTCTTGTTTTGCATGAGAAGGCTCTTGGGAAGTAAGTTCGACACAATTTTTGTAATATGTAATGTACTTTTCTGGTTCTGGCATAATTCCTAACGCTCCTGAGACAGCAATCAGCCAGCTTCATGATTCCACTAGTATGAGATACCATAGCTTAAACTGGCCTCTTAAAATCGTGCGCAAGCAATAATTATGAGACTAGTGCAAATACCTTTCTCTGTCATTTTAGCTAAGATCAAGTGTAGTACAAGATCAATCTTAATTGCTTTAGGCCTAGCTTATTTGTTCCCCACTTGCCTTTTGCACCTTTAATGTTGCAAAAGACATTTCTTTTTCTTGTGTTAAAGCAGATAGGAATGATTATTAATTTAAATGTAGTGGTCTGTATCTTACACTGCAATCTTCACATTTTAAAAGAATATCAGTTGAGTTTTATATCGTGTCTGTGGCTTGTTCTTCAATGCCTTTCCGTAGCTTTGAGGTAGTGAGCTCCAAATGATTAAATAATTTCTGAGTTTGATATACGAGTGCTATGGCTTTTTAGTTGAAAAACTATTGCTGATGCCTGTGCTTCGTAAAAAGGTAGTGTCTTTTGTAATGGCATCATAGACTTTTGTTTATTTTCTTTATAAATTTCTCATTATGACAGTTGATGACTATGTACTGTTGCCAGTCAAATCTTACTGTTGATGACTATTTATTATATTAATTCAAATCGCCTTTACGATGCTACCTATAGCGTAAGAAAGTACAAAGTGGGAACACTTTGATAGTTTATGTTTAGGACTTATGTGTGTATTCTTATCCAATCATAGAATGTAGTTATATCTTCTTCTTGTGGTTTTTATCAAAGGTAGGGAACGATGGAAGTAAAAGATTAATATAGGTGACATCTACTACTAGGGAATGGAATTTAGTCTTGTTAGAGAATTTTCTAATATTGTTATTACTATTATTTATATATATTTAACTTACTATTCATTTTTAGTTTATTTTGTATGATGATGACATGGTTTGAGCTTAAATGGAGAAGTGAGAATTGTATAGCCGACCACAAACTTGTTTGGGCTTGAGGCGTAGTAGTTGTTGCTTGTTGTGCTACCCTGACTATAAATACTTGTGGTAGAAAAATTTGTTAACATTTTATACACTATGATGCTTAATTTCATATAATAGGGCTCGTTACGCTGTGGTTATACAGTTTAGTGGCCTTTCCGTAAACACTTCAGTTCAAATTCTTGACTGAAGAATTGTTTGTTACAGAGTTTTTCAGGTTTGGTGCTTGCATATTCCCGTGTATGATCGAACGCCATTTGTTGGTATAATATTTCTTCCCCTTATTTAGTGCTTTGTTCATATATGGGTTGGTCCAATGGAGAAGCCATCTATTGTGAGTTTATATTTACATTTGCAATAAGTATTAATTTAGATACTTTACCATACAATTACAGAGCAAAAGAGGTTACTGTAAAAAGATCCATAGGTGTTTGATATTTGCAAGCTTGATAAAATGACATACTAGGTGATTTCTTCCCATCTGTTCTGTTCTGACCTTGTTCGACAAAGTTACCTGGTACCTATTGCTGGTGGGAGGTGGCAGGTATCCCGTGCAATTAGTCGAGGTGCGTGAAAGCTGGCCTGTACACCATAATTATTTTTTTTTAAAAAAGCAATGAATTAGGGTGACTACTTGAAGAAGACACATTGTGGTTGATGGAAGGAAATCAATATAGAGGGTAGTATTTGACATTCTGCATGTCTCTCCGATTATCTCACATATCTCTCTCTTTTAACTGATCAAACTAAAAAGCAAACTATTTGACCACATGCTGAGTAATAAAGATTGCGGAGAGAAGAAATTGGAGTTTACAGTTTCTTGTTTTCTTTTTTCAATCTGTTGTCTTTTGGGACTTCTTAGTGTGGGTGGTGGGTGGTATTGGAAGGACTTGGAACATGTTGGAAGGTTCCTTATAGTTGTCTTCATATGGTTAACTGCCAGCCAAAGTTTTAAAAATATGAAGAAATGGCAAAGGTTTACTTTTTACTGTTTTGGAGAGTGGGGTCAAGGATAGTAGAATGATGTTAATTTGTGGGTTCAGGGACTTGGGAGTTTGGCTTTCAGATGTGATGTCTATTTACTCTGACATATATTGATTTTATCTGAAAGCGTTTTGGTTATGGAGCATCTGTATGTGAGATTTATCACAGTTGGAAAAGAACAAAGTTTATGATTATAGTCTATTTTCGTAACTTCATAGAATTGGTGAAATTTGTCGAGAGAACTGTGAGGATGAAGCATGCTTCATCTCCAAACAAGCCAATTTATTTAGTTGGAGATTCATTTGGAGGGTGCTTGGCTCTTGCTGTTGCTGCGCATAACCCTAAGATTGACCTTGTTCTGATATTAGCTAATCCAGGTAAGCGATCAGAAAGAGAGCCTTTTATTATTGTAGCTCTTTCTGGCGTACCACTGTATTAATGATCCATTATCTAATTTTTAGTTTCTATATTTTGTAGCAACTTCATTTGGCAGCACACAACTCCAATCTCTGCTTCCTCTTCTAGAGTCTTTGCCTGATGAATTTCATGTTACGGTCCCTTATCTTCTGAGCTTTATTATGGGTATAACATCTCTTCCTGAAATATAACCTTCTCTAACTACCAAGTTTAATCTTGGTGCATTTGTTGAGCTGTTTCTTTGATTTCTGACCTTGTAACTATAGCCCTCACATGTTACTTGATGGTTGTCATTTCCTCTTTAGCTGGATAACATTTCAAGCGTTCAAAGTTTAGAGATTTTTTTCTATTAGAATCTTGTACCAGACATAAATATCTTGATTACTCCTCAAAGTAGTTTGGTAACTTTAGGAGAAATGATGAATTTGTAGCCATAAATTATCCAAAACTGAATTGCTTATTGAGTCTTAGTTCTTGTTGATTTTCTCCTGTTCGAAATTGTGTCGAAGAGGATATGTCTTATGCAAATTCTTCATATTGTCAACAAAATAATGTGTCACTTCTGCATCAGGTGATCCAATGAAGATGGCGATGGTTAACATTGATTCAATGCTTCCTCCTGGACAAATTAGTCAACGTCTCTCTAGCAACCTCATTGATTTGCTGGTGCACCTCTCTGTAAGTTCTGCTTCCATATGGGAGTTTTTTCCCAATGACAATTAAATTATTTACCTCATCAAAGAAAATATTCTTCTTGCATTACTTTGACTCTTCCTGGATATAGGCATCTCTATTTGATTACTTTGTGCCTCATTTTTTCATATGCCTGATTCTTCAAAGTGCATTGCTTCACTCGCGAAGCAATAACCACTCGCTTTGCAGCACCCCATCACTTTTATCAATGCAGTGATGGCTTTTAACAATGCTGTTTAAAGATATATTGGAGAGTTGACGATAACCACAAAATTCTTCTCAAACATGGCTTTTAACAATATTGTATGGAAATTACCCTTCACTTAATCAACCAAAACTGCTAAGGGGGTTGACAATGCAGTGATGGCTTTTAACAATATTGTTTAAATATAAATGATTTCAAATTTTGTGTCTCTTTGTTCCCATAGGGAATTGCATAGGGATTCATGTTACTGTAATTGTATTCCTCTCCATTTCTTCAGGGTTTAGCTGATATTATACCGAAGGAAACTCTTCTCTGGAAGTTGAAGCTTCTTAGATCTGCTTCATCTTATTCAAATTCCCGCCTCCATGCTGTTAATGCTGAAGTACTTGTGCTTGCTAGGTCTGATCTCTGTCCTCTTTAGCTATGTTGCTTGAACTCTTCAAAAATGTCATCGAGTGCATGTTGGATCCTTCAAAAGTAGTGCATTTTTGGAGGATCAGACACGGGTGCGGCAACATTTTTAGAGGGTCCGAGCAACTTAGCTCTTTAGATTATTGTGAGTGAATTTTTAGCGCAAGATATAGGTTAAAGATTTTTGCTTAACTCTGAATATCTGTACACTAGGCCGTGTAATTATGCCTCAGAGGTCTTTCTAGACCAATAAACTGAAGAATTAACTTATAATTCTTCACCTTTTCTTCTTTGGTTTTCTGTTACTTTAATCATTTTCTGGGGATCATCTCATACAGTACGAAGCATATGAAGTAGTATTTGAACCAAAACAATTACTTCAAACATCTTGCACTACACTACAGTGAACGTGAAATTCATGAGTACTGTCTATTATGGAGTAATTTTATCGATTGTTTTATGAAAATTCAGTAATCACTTTCATTTGTTTGTATCTGGGACAATAACTCATGCAAAACTAAAGGTGAAATATGCCCTCTAATTAGGCATTCATCAGTAATTTGTTAAGCTTTAGAGGTCATAAACTCACAATAGTTAATAAGCATCAATTCTTTCCATCATAATTTCAATTTAGGTTCCTTGGTGTGTTTAACCTGTCTTAACTGATGTTTTGAAAGAAAAAAAAAGATTTCATGAAACCTGTTGGAGTTGTAAGGTTAACTTCAACTCTTTGAAGTGAAAACAAAGAAAGAAAGAAGAGAACAAATAATTTACTGCACAAAGGTTGATTTTTCATTAATCTGAAGTGATGCTTAAATACTAAAATAATGCAATAACTAAAGCCTATAATTAAGCCACTACTTTGTACATGATTTCATGATCAACAATTTCCAAAACAACTACACAACTAACATCTAAAAATCAGCCACTAAACTAAGTTGAGAACATGGCTAAAAAAGCTGGATAATGTCCAACAATTGCTCTTACTTTTACTGCAGTAACTGAGGCAATAATCAACACTCCTCCTTGCTTCAGTTGCTGCAAATTCTATGTCTTTCTCTGAGAAATTCAAATCTGCTCTTTGGCAAGGCTTTGGTAAACATATCTGCCAGTTGAAGATCCGTCTTGTAGTATTTTTTTTTCCCATCCGGTGTCCGGTACCTACGTTGGAGTCCGACTAATCCGGATTCGCGCCTCGTAGGGTCCCATTCGGGGGGAAGCGCTCCCTTTGAGTGATAGAGTTCGGTGAGGACCAGTCAGATCTGTGTGGATTAATTTTAGCTTTTCAGTGGCTCTCCAGGTTGCTTTCTTGAAAGAAAGTCTTGCTTGCTATCTGATATTTCGATTTCAAGATTAGGCAGCCCTCGAACCAGATCTTTCTTTTGTGAGTTAATTATAGCAGGATGGTTGAAATGTCTGAGTCTTTTGTGCAGAACTTGTGCATTGATCTTAGTTGCGGAATAAGTTTTTTGCTCATGATCTAAAAGATCCAATATAAAGCTCCTTCCCTTCATCATTACCTTGAATAAGTTTCTGCCATCTTCATCCTTGATTTGACAGTAATTGAATTCAAAGAGAAGTTTGAAACCATTTTCAAGCATCTGGCCAACACTTAACAGACTATGACTAATATTAGGTACAAAAACACATCTTTGATTAGTTTTGTACTTGAGGAGCATTTCATTTCCACAGTACCTTTGCCTTCAGCAGAAATATAGTCTCCATTACCAACTTGTACTTTGGAAATTACTGAAGTATCCAACTCCTTAACGAGATCAAGATCAAATGTCATGTGGTTTGTGCAAACCACTGTCAATAAGCCACTTGTCACTCGAGCAGCTAGTTGCCAAGCATGTCGCTACAAAGAGTTGCTCTTCATCTTCCTGATTAGCTACCTAGCTAACTGTGCAACATAAGTTTGCTAAGTGTTGTTCTTGCAAAACTTCTGATGATGTCCCATCTGCTGACATTTCTCATACTGTTGGTCTGGCCTTCTCCAGCGTTTGAACGGTGGATGACCCTTCTTTCCACAATGCTTGTAAGGAGGAAAATCATGTTTCGCTCCCCTATTGATCCCAGGAGAATGAGAACCTGAGTTTTCCTTGTTGTTCCACTTCTTCTTTCCTTGGTCTCCCTGATATGGTTGAACTTTTGCAAGTAGTGCATCCTCAACAGATCCTTCAGACCTCATAAGTCTTCTCTGTTCTTGTGCCTGCAAAGCATTCAATAGTTCTGCCAAACTAATCTGTGACAAATCCTTAGAATTTTCTAGTGCGGAATTAGTTGTTTCAAACCATTCGGGGACTGTTACTAGAATTTTTTGAACCAATCTAGAATCAGGAAATGCAGAGCCAAGTAATCTTACATTGTTGGCAATGTTGAGTAATCTATTAGAATACTCTTTGATTGTCTCTGAATCCTTCATCTTCTGAAGTTCAAATTCTCGGATCAGGTTAAGAGTACGCATAACTTTGATCCGTTCATCTCCTTCATATTCTTTCTTTAGGAAATTCCTGACCTCAAAAGCTGATTTCAATGTCATAATCCTGACAAAGATTTCAGATGAGACCGCAGCGAATAACGTTGCTCTAGCCTTTGATTTTCTTGTTTTCTTTTCCTCGTGATTCCTCATCTGCGCCATGGTTGGATTTTCCGGCTAGGGAGGAACTTCGTAGTCTTCCTCAATAGCTTCCCACAAATCGTTTGCCTCCATATATGCCTCCATTCTTGCTGCCCAGACATGATAGCCTTCACCTTTGAAGACAGGTGGTGCTAGTGCAGTGAAAGGAGTCTCTGAATCCATAGGAGAAAAAAAAAAGAAGAGAAAGATATGTTTCCCTCAAATGCAGGTCCCTCAAGAAGAAAGCTCTTGATACCAATTTGTTGGAGTTGTAAAGTTAACTTCAACTCTTTGAAGTGAAAACAAAGAAAGAAAGAAGAGAACAAATAATTTACTGCACAAAGGTTGATTTTTCATTAATCTGAAGTGGTGCTTAAATACTAAAAAAATGCAATAACTAAAGCATATAATTAAGCCATTACTTTGTACATGATTTCATGATCGGCAATATCCAAAACAACTACGCCACTAACATCTAAAAATCAGCCACTAAACTAAGTTGAGAACATGGCTAAAAAAGCTGGATAATGTCCAACAATTGTTCCTACTTTTACTGCTGTAACTGAGGCAATAATCACCAAAACCTATATATATGTATATATATCCCTATGAGCATAAATCTGCCTTGTGAAGGAAAGTTGAAAATGTTCCTAAAATCTTCTGTAGGATATTCTCTGTGTATTCCATTGTGCACGAGCTTGAATTTTTTCTGCTATTTGATAAACATTTTTAAAGAAGTGATGGAATTGAATTGCAATGTGCAGTGGGAAGGATAACATGCTTCCAAGTGGAAATGAATCTCAGAGGCTTAAAAATTCATTAAGAAACTGCAAAGTACGATATTTCAAAGACAATGGCCATACTATTTTATTGGTAGGTGAGGAGTTCTTCTTTTGGGATCTTATCATGCTTCTTGCATTTTTCAAAAATAACTATCTGCTTTCTTCAAGTATTTATTGTCCTTAGTATATATGTAGTAAATTTAATTGGATGGTTGCTGTAGAGAGCCTCAATAACTGATTATTGTTTTTAAACTTGAAATTTGATAACTTGATCTAATTTTCAACTGTTTCTTGTTACTCTGGTTGGCTTAATCCTATAAATAGATATTGAGACAACATTGGATTGTTATTTGCAACTTTTATTTTTTGATAACCGAGTTCTGAGGTCCAATGACACGGTTCGTAATGGGCCCACCCCTCTACCCTTCTCCATTTAAATTCTAGACTTTTGTTTGTGGCAGGATGTACGAACTAATGGCATGCAACCCACACATAATATTTTTGCGCTCTTACCACTAGATTAAAGCCACGGAGGCTTGAATTCTTACTTTAAATTAATGAGCTGAATAAGCTGTTTGCTAATTATTTAAACTTTATATGGACTATCCCACCTTCAAATGTATGACAGTGCTTGCTACTTGCACTTCTTAGTTTTCAATTTGAGAACTATTGCATAACGTAAAAGATTTCCATAAGCACAAGTCTGTCTGGACATTTTAGATTTATTTGCTATCAAGTGGTGTTCACTGGTCATTTGCTTCAGTTATCGCTCTTGTTGGCGGTTACACTGTTCTCTTCTTTATTGTTTGCAGCATGGCTTCTTTGCTACTGTATTTGGTCTGCATACTTGTTTTTTATATGCTTTACTTGAGCCGAAAGTCTATCAGAAACAATCTCTCTAACTTCACAAGGTGGGGGTAAGGCTACGTACAGATCACCGTTCTCAGACCCCACTTTTGGAATTACATCGGGTGTGTTGTTGTTGTTAGTATAATAGTATTTGAGCATGTTTAAAAGTCAACATGAAGTCCGCACTTAAAGAAACTTTAGAAAATTAAAATAGTTCTTTTACACAACAATTAATTATCACTTAGAGGGCCTTCTTCTGTTTCTTTCTTGGTATTCTTTTATTGTAGTTTAACTTATAATCTTGACATACTTCTTGAGTACGCTCTCTAAAATTTAAAGCTACAATAGTATCTGATATTCATGTCTGCTGAGGGTTCATGTCTGCTGAGGGTTAAGGTTAGTTGGCACCTATGCCTTCTCCATTTCAATTAATGTACATCCTCAATGCACGAGTGAGTGAACGGAAAATCCTTTTTTGCTAAATGTAGAGGAACCTCTATTTTCTCTCCTCTTCTCTGTTTTAGCTTTTTAAAGTTGTTTGAAAGCAATTGAAAATCTAATCAAAAGGCAGAACATTAGAGCATTTTTTGGATTCTTGGGTTTCGTGGTGAGTCTGGTGACTGATAGTTTTATTTCTGTACTCTATGACTTTACACTATGTGGATAGATTTTTGTTGTGGGAAACTTTGTAGCTGTTGGATTGATTGCCATTTTATCTTTGCAGGAAGATGGTGTTAATCTGCTATCCATCATCAAATATACCAACAAATATCGTCGTTCAAAAAGGCATGATTTTGTCATGGATTTTGTGCCTCCTAGTAGGTCGGAGTTCAAGAACACACTCAAGGACAATAGGTAATTTTAGCATAAGGTGAATCAGGCAAAGATTTGGTTGCAGTAGGCCATCAAGCATAAGCTTATTCTTTTACCTTTTCCTATTTTTCCCTTTAGTTCTTGTTTTCTCGTTCTTCTCTTTCTCTTTAGTTTCCTAGTTCTGTTTATTCCCTCTATGGTCCATGATGAAATACATGCCAAGCAAATGTAATTTACGCAAATGAAGGTCAACTTGAAATAGAGCTTAACATGAACCTAACTGTAATACTAATTGTGAATCCTACCTAGTTAGACCAAAAAAGTCAAGTTACCTTAATTTGGTCATCTTTAATAATAAAGATGTAGGCAGAAACGAGTACATTAGACAATCAGTGATGACTTCCTGTGTTGATTTGCATTTTGAACAATAAAATAGTCACCGCCAAGTTCCATAATGCATGGCGGACCTTGATGCCGATGGTTTGTACAAGTTCATTACCCTTCAAGGTTAAAAGGAGATAGGAAATCCCTGCTGCACTATAAGTAGGTCTGAAGGTGATCAGGGGAATGGGTCACATGCTAGGGAATACACTAATTTGTCATTCTTCTCTTTTGGACCTGTTTCTTAAAAGTAGGGTTTCATAGCAAAAAAAGCTCCATTTACGCATGAAAACAGCATGGGAAAAAACAAAGAAAACTGCATGGGAAAAACCAAACGGATAAAGTTTTGCATTTTAACCTATAAGGTGTATGACATCTATCCATGAAAAATTGCCACCATACTGAAGCCTATACAGTATCTACATCAATGATTACATATTTCCACATCTGAGGGTCTTAACAGAAATAGCCTCTCAACCCCAGAAAGGTAGGGGTAAGGTTTGTGTACGTCGTACGCTCTCCAGGTCCCACTTGTGGGTATGCATTGGTTATATTGTTGTTGATTACATGTTTCCACATATATAAAGCACAGATTTGCTTCCTTGATTAACTTTCCTCACTTGTGGGGCTCTTCAATCTCCATGTGTATGTGTTCCATGTGTGACACATATGCATGCAGCATGCCCAACTTGCTTCAATGCAGCAATAAATGTCTATTCACTTGAACTTATTTTAATTCCTTTCCACTATCTAACCTATGTTCAGTTCACTGTCACTTGATTCGTGCAGCAGTTCCTCATCAACACCTGCTGCAGCATCGATTAGACAAATGACTGACATAGTCGTTAGAAGGATTTGAATGATCTTTGGTAGTCCTTCCATTTGAATGTTCAGCAATTTTTACATCTTGTTCCTTTTTCCCTCTGATTTGACCTGCTATTTATCATTTTGTTCTTTTCTCCTCTTGTGACCAAGTTTGTTGTTTCTTCCTTGAAATTTTACTGCTTTAGACAATATACTATGGAAGTGTTAGGGCAAAGTATATGTGTGGTTTCTTTATGCAACAATTTTATCAAGAATTTTCTCTTAGAATGCACAATGTGGTACAATCTGAAATTTGTTAATGAGAGAAAGTAACGTGTTAAAGTTTGTTCAGATGTATGATCTCCATTTTGTTCACATACCATCTAGTTCGGTGGTATATTTTTTCTTAAGTCTTAGTAATAATTTTAGTTCAGAAGGAAAAAATGAACACGGGAAAGTGTTAAAAAAAATACAATTTCATGTTGCACACATGTTTACTACCTAATCTCCTTTAGAAAACTACCAGACAATATTTACAAATTTTGAACTGCATCTCTGCTAAGGTGTGAGGAGTCTGCACTCTTGATGAGAGTGCTTGATTGAATTCTGAACCTATGACATTCATCACTTTGGGGAGAAATCTATCATTATGTCGAAAGCTCATGCTCCTTTATTTGGTCAAAATCTAAGGAGGAAATTGAGCTTCAGGCAATTCGATGTCTAGGGAAGTCTTGGGTTATGAAGCTATAACGTATTGCATTAATCTTTTCCTTTAATACGTCAAGCAAATTCACATATTTTCAGCTCCCTTTTTAGTTTATAATGCATGCCTGTTTATATCTTGCACCTTGAGGCTAATATTATGCAAAAAATGATATTGCAGATTTTATCTCGATTGTACTAGTCCAGTTATGCTGTCCACAATGGAAAATGGGAAAATTGTAAGAGGTCTGGCAGGGATCCCATGTGAAGGCCCTGTATTGTTGGTCGGTTATCACATGCTTATGGGTTTAGAAATTGTCCCTCTTGTTCAAGAATATTTGAGGCTGAGGAAAATTTTACTTCGTGGAATAGCACATCCAACATTGTTTACTCAGCTGGTTGAGAGTCAAACTAATGAAACCTCATTCTTTGATACGCTGAGACTGTATGGGGCTACGCCTGTCTCTGCCAGCAACTTTTTTAAGTTGCTTGCAACAAAGTCACATGTTCTTCTGTATCCTGGTGGTGCCCGTGAGGCCTTACATCGTAAGGTGTGTCATAATCTTCTCCTTGGTTAATTCCATCTTCTATAATTCTCAAAATGGAAGCCTTGGCCCTTGTACTAGTCCTATTCATGCCTTCACCTACAAGTCTGCTAAAATTGTTATCCACTTTAGAATTATTGTCAATTCCAGTT
Source organism: Capsicum annuum (assembly GCF_002878395.1). NCBI lineage: Eukaryota > Viridiplantae > Streptophyta > Magnoliopsida > Solanales > Solanaceae > Capsicum > Capsicum annuum. The sequence goes on from NC_061118.1 coordinate 151,165,090, forward strand.
ACATCTTTTTGCTAGTATGCCAATTACTGGTACTTAATACTGAAATTCTCTGCTTATAGATACATTTTCTACTGTGATAGAGGAATTTAACTAATAGTGGAGTCATGGCAGCTAAAGTTCATTTTCGTTGTGAAATTTGATGGTGACATCTGGCATTGCAAAAACAAAAAATAATAATAATAAAAATTAAAAAATGCCTCCTTGCTGGAAAACTTAAAGATCCATTGGAATATCAAAAAGTTTATGTTTTCCCTCCACTGGAAAAAAAAGAGAATAAATCCCATTTTGGATGACCTTTGGTGATGAATGCCTTTCAATTCTTTTCTTAAGTACAATGGTTGCATTGATGCTGTTGAAAAATCTTTTGGTATATAAAAAATAGAGAGGCTATGCCAAAATATGATTGTCCTTAAAGGAACCAAGTCATTTTGAAGTTACTGGAAACTCATAGGTGCACAAAAAATTTATAAAGAGATCATTTCTCAAGAAATATAGTTTAAAGGTCTGGATTACTACTTATATCTGGAACCTACATGTTATGCTCACAATTTCGATATCCATACCAGCGATCTGAAAGAAATATCCACATTTAGGTCATAGCTCTCAGTTGTATAAAACTATATTCTGCCCCTTCAAAGACCATCTTATTCCTCTCTCCTGAGTCCTGACTGCCCACACGAAGGGAAGGGAGTCTACATCCCATGCTATGCAATTTGTTTTTCTCCTTCTGACGGTCTAGTTGAACATCACACTTTAACAGTTGCTGGCATTTCCCCTTCACATTGCTCTATAAAAGAAAAGTTAAGGGGACACCATATTGCCTAGTGCAGACCTCCTCCTTTTTTCAATCGGCTTTGTAAGATTTTATGACCGTCTTTTTATATCTCCTCCTACCTCTCCCAAGGAAGTGACTTAATAGCTGGTGAGTCAGCATCACAAATTCTTACAAATTATAAGTTTCCATATAATACGACCAACTATTTTTGCTAGAGAGAAGCCTAAGTAGCCCCAAGTTGATTTGCATATCAGAGTTAAATGGTTTTTAGATGCCTTAAAGAATCCATGTCCATCCCAAGTCTTGTAGACCCAATGGGTTTCTCTCCAATTTATTGCTTGAGGATGTTAATTGAATTATTTATTTTTTCTTTCTTTTTGTAAAGGAGTTACTATATTTTCTTTTCATACATGCTTTGAAACGCTTTACTTGAGCCGAGGATCCATCGGAAACCATCTTCTTACCTTCACAAGGTAGGGTTAAGCCGTTAAGGCCTGTGTGCACACCACCCTCCCTAGACCCCCACCTATGGGATTACACTAGATATGTTGTTGTTTTGTAAAGGAGTTGTTATCAAAGAGAAATAGAGTATTTACTATTGAAGGTGAAGCAGTTGTAGAGAAAGGCACCCTAATCTCAATGGAAGTGTGCGTGAGCATCCTCATTTAAAAGTTCAAATTGTTAGAGAGGAAACACTAAGAGTTTTTTTAATTATGCTCTAACACGTAGACATGTTGGTCATATTCTTTTTAGTGGAAAAATATGTGAAGTTTTTCTGATGAGGTATGTCAATGAAGCTCAAAATTTCCAAGACTTTTTGTTGGCTCTGGTACAAAAGTCTCCCTTGTTTATTTACTTTCCCTATGTTCATGGTTTTCTACTTGTCGCAGGGAGAAGAGTACAAGGTGATTTGGCCTGATCAACAAGAATTCATCAGAATGGGTGCGAAATTTGGTGCGACTATTGTACCGTTTGGGGTTGTAGGGGAAGATGATATAGCACAGGTTTGTTAATGCTGTCCTACATATATTTTCTTTTGCAACATTAGAAGAAACAATGGTGCTTTTTGGTTCCTTGACGTTACTTCCGTAAAAGCTTTGATCATATATCCGTTAGCTTGTCTCCTTTAATATTTGGGATTTGCCAAGAGTTTTTTGTCGCTCGGGTGTTTTGCATTGGGAGAAATTAATTTTGTAGGAGAATTTTACTTGTAGAAAATAAAAGGAGAAGAACAAGGAGGAGCTCTTCACTTATCCCTTTAGATCTGTATATAGTAACTGGTTCAACTAAGAATTATTATTCTAGGGAGATGCTTCTTCGTATTCTCACCATTTACCATCCAGAGGGGGGTTCTTGTACTTCTATCTTCCCTTTGTTCAAGCCAATGGAGTCTCTATCTCATGCATTGGAATAATCAGAAAACTAGCTATTTTTTACATTTTACATTTTGCTCCTGTTATTAGTTGTTGGTACGCTCATCTGAATTCTGATGAGATGAACATATTTGCACACTCTTTAAGCATCTTTTTTTTTTTTTGGAGAAAAGTAAAGACACTTTTAGCCGGAGGCGGATCCAACGCTTGAAGTTTATGGGTTCCCAAGGGGAACCGAACCCCCATCCAAAATGCCAACTAAGCTTAAATAGGTTCTATTACTGCCACTAGACCAAGAGACTGGTGTTACTACTGGGTTCCCAACAGATAATTCTTATATATTTACTACAGTATAAATACAGGATTTGCACAGAAGTTACTGGTTCCCGGGTACCCACACCGAGTACCCTAGACCCTCCCCTGTATTTAGCATTCTTATGTGAAACTTGTATCTGTTTGATACCTTTTACCCTTTATTCCATCTTCTCCTTTTTATGAGGACACAAAGATGACTGCTTGATCTAGCCAGTGATCCAGCATGTTTGCCTTTAACTCAATGTCTTTCTTAACTAGTTTCGGTAAGTTAAAAATCTTCATAATACATAATGCCCAAAGCGAATAAGAAATGAATAATAAAAAGATCTTTCTAGGAAGGTGGACATTCTAATTCCAAGAGGTTAATCCAATGGTTTGACTTTGAACCCAGCTTTGATCTAAGTTCCTAACATCAACTTCCCCTAGCCCTTCCGTGCCAAGCTTAGCATTCCCCTAAGAAAGTTGTAGTTCTCTTCAGATAGTCCAAAAACAGAAATATGTTCGATATACAGAAGTGTTGCTTTATGCATGCCTTATAAGCTACATTGCTCTTCATTTTTAAATTTATGAGGCTGGCTTCATAGTGAAAATAGAACAGAAGAGAGGGGAGGCGGAGAGGTATTTCATACGTGGACTTGGAACTAGTTTTGTGGCTATATCTCAACATATTATTGCCTGATCTTACATGTTTTGATTGCAGTTAGTTCTCGACTATGAAGACCTAAAAAGTATTCCTATATTGGGTGATCGGATAAGGCATGATAATGAACTGGCAACCAGGAACGGTTTAACAGTCAGGTTATCTCCTAATAATTTGATTTTCTCATTTCCTAATATTTGCACCAAGCGTACTCGGTTCTTTCATTCATCGTTTAATTGTTCCATAAATGTTTCTATAGGACGGAAATGAACGGAGAGGTTGCCAACCAAGCGTTGTATATCCCGGGCCTTTTACCTAAGATACCTGGTCGTTTTTACTTTTTGTTTGGAAAGCCTTTTCATACAAAGGGAAGGCAGGACCTGGTGAAAGACAGAGAGAAAGCAAGAGAATTGTACTTGCAGGTAAAATCTGAAGTTCAAAATAACATGAATTATCTGCTTAAGAAAAGAGAGGAAGATCCTTACAGAAGCGTCATCGATCGAACTGCATATAGAGCATTTTCTGCAACTTTTGACGATATCCCAACATTTGATTATTAGGTTTACTAGTTAGAAGTTCAATTTCTTTATTTTTGGTAAATGATGTATATGTATTCATGGTTCAATTCTATGTTGTAATATTTTTTTTAACCACAATATGAGCAAGCTTTCCACCAAGAACTAAGGTAAAATATCAGATCTTCGTCATAAACTTGCATCTGTATGAGAGAATACTTGATCAAGCAGAACCAATTTTTTGTATATGTAGTACTGCCTCTTGTGAAAATATAGAAGTACATGCCTAATGTCATATGGACATGTGATATTCGGATTCCAGACATAATTGTTGGTTATCAAGCTATATGAGCTGAAGCTAGTGGATTTTAACCGAAGAATTTGAGGGAGTGGAACAAGTTATGGTTCGTTTTCTAGCTCATCAGATATTTTTGCACCAGATTCTCCTTTAAACACATATTCTCCCGTTTAAATTATGTGACATAGTTTGACTGGACACGGAGTTAAAAGTAAGAGAATGTATTCCAATTGCAAGAATTCTTATCTAGTAGCTGGTTCTTATTCTTGGAGGCTTAAATTGCAATCTTATCCTTTACTTGAAGAATGAAAGATTCACATCTATCTTTTATTATACCCTAAATTATTTTCACAAAAAACTTTTGTTACCCTTGTCCTGCTTGGTCCTACTAGCCCTCTCATGAAGATACACCAATGGGAAATGAAAACCTCACAGCCAGGCTAAGTATATGGAGAATTTGGTTCTTTCACATTATGGAGAAAGCTAAGGGAATCCAAAAATAGAGACAGTAGAAACAGAATAAAGGAAAAAAAAAAATGGATACACATGCAACATGACTCTACTTTCTATATAAGGAGAGAGTTCAACTTGCTTAAAACTTAGCAAGGAAAAAAAATAAAAATAAAGAAGCAGGTATAGTCCAAATAATAGTTATGGCTAGTTATGGCAGGGGTGGAGGTTTTAACACCTACAATGAGGTGCAACCATACGAAGATGATTGGGGGAAACCAATTACTACGATGAGTGACTACCCTGATCATGTTTGTCGCCCTGTGATCGTTGATGTTCAAGGAAGTAGGAATCCAATTGTTTCCTACTCAACTGAACATGGAGTCAAGGGTTATGTGGTGAGAGCTCAAAGAGTTGTTGAAGTTCGTCGTAGTTATGATATTCCCATGAATGGTCTTCTAGATGAGTACAATGGGCACGAGGAGTGGGACGATCATAGTCCTAGGAAGGTCAATGACTTCTTCGACATAATTCATAGTGAAGTCAGCCGACCAACTCATTCCACTCTTTTGAGTCCTCCAAAGTTGATCACTAAAAAACCTAGTTGGATAAGCGAAGATCAGGATTCTCCCAAGTATAGGGAGCATCGCGATTTTAGTGGCAGCCCTCTTCGCAATAAGTTTGAAGGGTTGCACCTTCAAGATAATCGAGGATCAAGTCCGTTTAAGTATAGTGACGGCTATGTCCAGTCCATGGATTCTCCCAAGTCTGGCCATGTCAAGGACTATGGAGTCAACAACACATGGGATTCACCACCAAGATCAACTCATGGGGATTGGGATAGCAGGAGAAGTCATGATGATTATGTTAAAAGCCCATATAGTAACAATAAAGATGATTATGGCAAGCCAAAATTCAATGGAGGTTACAAAACAACTAGTCCTCCACTTACCCAAGCCACAAATGATATTGGCACTGCCATGAGGATCCTTCAGGAAGGTAACAAGCCTCGGGCTTCTCCGACTTATGCACCACAATCACATTTTCCAGCATCTTACTCAACTCCACATATAAAAGAAAGTTACCCTGAGAGAACTCAAGGTGGAAAGCCTTCGGCTTCACCTGTTTCTACCCAACCATCCTATTATTCTACATCAAATCCGATAGCCGAAAGGAAAGAGAGTTACTCTGAACCAACAAAAGGAATGAAGCCTCTGTTTTCCCCTGTTCACACACAACGACCAGATTCTCCAACTTCAAACCCGACACCTCAGAGAAAAGAAAGCTATCCTGAGTCAGCGCACGGCGCAAAGCCTGTGTTTTCCCCTTTTCATACACAACAACAACATTCACCAACTTCAAACCCGACACCTCAAAAGAAAGAAAGCTACCCTGAAACAGCATACAGCCCAAAACCTCTGTTTCCCCCTGTTTATTCACAACAACCACATTCATCAACTTCAAACCCGATACCTCCAAGGAAAGAGAGCTACCCTGAAACAACTCCTGGTCCAAAGCCTCTGTTTTCACCTGTTTACTCGCAACAACAACCACATTCACCAACTTCAAACCCGATAACTCAAAGGAAAGAGAGCTACCCTGAAACGAATCATGGTCCAAAGCCTCTGTTTTCCCCTGTTTATACACCACAATCACATTTACCAACTTCAAACCCGATACCTCAAAAGAAAGAAAGCTACCCTGAAACGAATCATGGCCCGAAACCTCTGTTTTCCCCTGTTTATAAACCACAATCACACTCACCAACTTCAAACCCGACACCTCAAAGGAAAGAAAGCTACCCTGAAACAGCACACGGCATAAAGCCCGTGAACCCTGCTTATACACCACAATCCTATTCACCAACTTCTAATCCGACATCGCAAAGGAAAGAAAGTTACCCTGCGACAGCACACGACACAAACCCTATGTTTTCCCCTGTTTCTACACAACCGTCACATTTTTCAACTGCAAATCCACCATCTCAAAACAACGAAAGTAACCCAAAGAAGACAAAAGGTTGGAAGTCTCTGTTTTCCTCTTCTCCTAAGCAACAATCAACACCTGAAATGAAACAAAGCTACCCTGATCATGAAACGCAAGGTTGGAAGCCTTCATTTTCCACCTCTTCTCCACAAAAGGAACACTACACTCCACAAATGGAAGACCATTACCCCAACCAAATCCAGCGCGGTGATCCCTTTCCACCTCCATATGAGATTGCACAGTATGGTACAATCGCCCCACCAAAAGAAACCATTGACAGCAGTGAGGCTAGGAAAAAGTATGCTAACTTAAAACCGTCGTCTCCATCACAGATGAAGTACTCAGGAACAATTGATAGCAGAGAGGCCGTGAAAAAGTACAATGGTGCATTTGTTCCATAGAGAAATGCCAAGATGTTTGGAAATTTCACATCATATACGTCTTTTCTTCTTCTTTGTGAGCGTGGTGCTGTTTTCTTGAGTGTTTGTGTTTGAATAAACGCATTGAAATATGTTGTTGCTAATGTATTAGTACAGTTTGCTCATGTACTTGTGATTGCATATGAAATGAGAAAAGAGTGGTGTTTATTACGTCAGATTTCTTCATGGTTTTGGAATATTGAGTTACAGTATTTGTTTTTCACTTAGCTTTGTGAACTGGATAAAGTTGGATTAATTTTTCATTCACTAGACAAAGTTAATATTGACATGAACCATAATTTATTTCGAGAAATACCACAGTTAAGAAATGGGACGATTTTGGGTCATTGAAATGTCTTATAAAAGTTGATAGAATCAATGAAATGATTGAATAATTGAAAAATGAGATTATTCTTATCGATCTTGATAGTTCGGAACCCACAAACCATCCCGACCGGGGTCAGACAAAGATTAATCAAAGAATAAGAGAAAACCAAAGATCAACTACTTCAGGTGTGTATAGAAATAAAAACCCCAAAAAATGAAAGGTAAACGAAAATAAAATTCCAGTATATATGAGTAATAACTCATGAGCTAATTATATGAAACTTGGAACGCCAAACACGACTAAAAAGAGCATATATAGAGAGCAAGTCAAGCAAATAAATGGGGGCATTTCATATAAGATCCCAAAGCCAACTAAATGGATACGAGAACTATATGAAAGTTCATATTAGATGTGATAAAACAAGCCGGTTGCATTAAATTTGTATGGTCAAAATGGATTAAGCCAATAAACACTTGAAGATCCAACCGTCCAAAATTTGCTTGGATCAATATGGGTTATGACACGATGGCCAAATAATGCCTCATAACAACCTGCCAAAGTGACCCAAGTTTCCCTTATTATATAGTATTATTCAACTAATAATACTTTATATTTTACTCCATTTGGTTGATCTGAAAATATATTACTATCAATATAGAATAGTTGATGCTATGTATAAATATATTTCCGGGCTACTTATATCGTCAACCAAACATGATATAAAGCTAATATCAAATTTAATCTTGATATAACCCATCTTATTCCATCAACCGTGGGACTATTTTATGCCACCTCCCATATGATATAAAGCAATCTAGGAATAATAATCCTAAATTATAATCCCAAAATAATTTAGTATATGTACCAAACAATCCCTCCAAACTAACTAGCATCAGCCATAGTTAATTATTTCCTACTGTCCCCTTTGTCCAAAACTTCTCTAATCTGCTCACCAAACTAGTACGGAGTACTACTATTAAGTTGATTTTCGTCAACATTAATTAGGCATGCTACGTGACTTTACGATGTTCACTAGCAGTTTGTGGAATTTTCTGTGTAGGAGGAAATTAAGAAAAATAAATGTTGATTTTAAAAAAAGCTATGTAAAGGCTATAAAATCTCAAGACAAACATTACAAATATACTACTTCTCTCCATTACCAATATAGTCTGCTTCTAGCTAACTTGTCCAATTTAATTACCATGTCTGATCAAATTGTTCTAATTGATCCAAATGTCGATCCTTATGGATACTTGGGCATTATTCGTAACGCTGATGGCTCTATCACACGTCCAGACCTTCCAACTCGCTCATTTCCCACCCCTACAGCTGATCATGATTCCTCGGTCTTCACGAAGGATGTCGTTATTAACCCCGCCAAAGACACGTGGGCTCGTATTTTCATCCCTCGTGAAGTAGTAAACTCGGAAGATAAACTCCCTCTTGTGGTATATTTTCACGGTGGAGGATTCGTAATGGCGGTTACTGTTGACACACTGATCTTACAAAAATTTTGTGCAACACTCGTAGCTGAAATTCCAGCGATAATCGTATCGGTTGACTATCGATACGCGCCCGAAAATCGACTCCCCGCAGCGTACGATGATTGTATGGAATCATTGCATTGGATTAAAAATACCACCGATGATCTGCTGAAAAAATATGCTGATTTCTCCAAATGTTTTCTCTTGGGCACTAGTGCTGGTGGCAACATAGCATACCATGTAGGACTATGTGTTGCTGGAGTTAGTGAACAACTTAAGCCTTTAGAAATTAAAGGGTTGATTTTACATCATGGTTTTTTTGGTGGGAACGAAAGGACAAAGTCTGAATTAAGATTAGCTCACGATAAGATATTGTCGCTAAATGTGAGTGATATCATGTGGGAGTTGGGGTTGCCTATAGGGAGCGATCGCGACCATCCATATTGTAATCCAGTGATGGAGATTCGATCGAATGAAAACTTGTTAGATCGAGTGAAAATACAAGGTTTGAAAATTTTGATGATTGATTGCGATGGTGATCCTTTGATCGATCGACAAATCGAGCTTTTGAAGGTATTGAAAGAAAAAGGTGTGCAAGTTGTGGATAGCTTTAGTGAAGGAGGGCTTCATGGATGTGAGTTTTTTGATGACATGAAGTTAAAGGACATGGCCCTTGTTGTAAAGGAGTTTGTGAGAGCTTAATTAAAACACTTGTGGCAAGTGATCTTTTTATGAATATTTGTAATAATTATGACAATAAGATCAAATACGTGGAGAAAAAAAAAAGAATTGTTTAGATTTAGAGTTTTAAATAATTTGTGAAATGTTGTTATTACATATTATTAAAGTTCAATAAATTGAAACCTATTGCAATTTTCGAGCTCCCTTCACCAGTTTACTATGATCCAATTTTGTTTTGACTAATATAGTGACGGCGCTAGCTTGGGATTATCTGAATTGTTTTATTGGATAGTTATTATTAGTTAGTATTATCTTCCATCATATAGACATTAAGACTTTTTTTTTTTAATGTTCACTTGAATTTAATGAATGTAGTCTCTCATTGACCCATAACACATTGTTGTGGCAGGGAAAACACTCACCACTTATTTTCTTGGCGGAGGATTTTACCTAATTAGTTGTGATGGACAAGTTCTTAAAAAAGTCAAATTCTTCCCTATTTAATTAACAATGCCATGCAAGAAATATAGTTCAAGATATAGTGGGACTCATTATTTACCAAAAAAAAAAAAAGAAAGGGACTCATTAAATTTACCACACATATCATAACACGTGGAACATTAGCCTACCATTTTCAATTTCAAAAGTAGGCATACGTGGGTCCTCTATTTTCAATTTATTTATCATTTCTATTTCTCTTTTTCTTTTGGTTTTGGTTTATATAGAATTGTTTAAAATTATTACTACTATATTTAAGTTGGGTATGGAGAAAATTTTATTGGGAGCATCACCTAAAGAATGAGTTCTGCAATGCGTGATTCAGATTAGTCAGAATTATTTAACAAGGTGATAATTTAAGATAATTAATTATAACAAAATTAAATAAATTTTACTCTTTATTTAACTTTCATATTAAAAATAATAATTTTAATGCTTAATATGAAATAGCCAAATTTAAATTTTTAAATAATTAATAAAGATGATTTAGTAAAATAAATTTCTATTGAATATTTTCTTAAGATTTATGTCAAGTCAACATATACCAAAAAAAAAAAAAAATTAAAGAGAAATACCTAATATGATCTTACTTATGTGAGGGATAAACATAATTTATTATTAAATAACGTGTAATGCTAATTATTCTTGTATATGTAAAATATATTATCGGTATTTGATTAAGCATATTGATTCTATGAATTAATAGATTTTGTTATTGAAACTTTGAGAGTTAATTACTTGTTGGCTTGTAGTCATTTTAATCACCTCAAACCCAATGCAAATATTTTAATATTTTATTTTATAAACTTACTTTATAAAATCTATTTTACTCAGAATTTATTCAATTGATTCGATATTTTTTTGTTTTATTTTTTTAAAATTACAAACCTATCGAATCTATGATTTTAATTAAAGAAACTTAATAATTGGTGTTCCTTTTATTTCTAAAAATTTACTAACACTCCTAGAATTAACTATAAGATTGAAAAACTCTTTTTACAGTACTTATTATATCCCTAAATAATATGTTGTTATGGTATGTAGACTAGTAATAAGCTTTTTTTGGTGACTTTTCATTAGTTTTTTCTTTTCTAAATTTGTATGTTTAAACTAGACTTTGGAGATGACCTTTGCACTTTTTTTCTCCATTTGCATTGGTCTTTTTAATTATTAATTTATTCATGATCCATTTTTTTGGGGATGATCCACTCAAATTTTGGGTCAACTATATTTTTTTTCTTGTATATACACCAGTCAGTGTCATTTAATATTCAAACAACGAAGTTGGCATTCTATTATTGGCTCGACTATTTTTTGTACACATACAACGGATCTGAAAATATTACAGTACTTTTGAATTATTGAATTGTGTTATTCTCTTTGACAGATAATGGCTTGTTAAATAAAGTATACTTTCTGGTCAAAATTAGGAAATTGTCCTTTTCATTTCAAGTTGAAATATCCATTAGTTATAAGAATTTGGAGTTTTTATCTTTATCTCTATATGGCCAATTTTGATTTATATTTTTATTTGGTAAAATGATTCCTGATATTGTCTCCATTACTATAGTCTGTTTGTAGCTAATTATTTGTCTGATTTAATTTCCATGTCTGATCAAATTGCTCCAATTGATCCAAATGTCGATCCTTATGGATACTTGGGCATTACTCCTAACACTGATGGCTCTATCACACGTTTGCAAATTCCATCTCGTCCATTTGCCACCTCTACTACTGATCATGATTCCTCGGTCTTTACAAAAGATGTCGTTATTAACCCCGCAAAAGACTCGTGGGCTCGTATTATCATCCCACGTGAAGTACTAAACTCGGAAAATAAACTCCCTCTTGTAGTATATTTTCATGGTGGAGGATTCATAATGGCAATTACTATAGACACACCAATATTACAAAACTTTTGTGCAACACTTGTGGCTGAAATTCCAGCTATAGTTGTATCGGTTGATTATCGATACGCCCCTGAAAATCGACTCCCAGCAGCGTATGATGATTGCGTGGAGTCGTTGTATTGGATCAAAAATACCCCTGATGAGTTGCTGGAAAAGTATGCCGATTTTTCGAAGTGTTTTCTCTTGGGGACTAGTTCTGGTGGCAACATAGCGTACCATGTAGGACTACGTGTGGCTGGCGTTGGTGAATACCTTAAGCCTTTAGAAATCAAAGGGTTGATTTTATATCATAGTCTTTTCGGTGGGAATGAAAGGACAAAATCGGAATTAAGATTAGCTCGCGATAAGATGTTGCCCCTTAATGCGAGTGACATTATGTGGGAGCTAGGGTTGCCTATTGGTAGCGATCGGGATCATCCGTATTGTAATCCTATGGTGGAGATTCGATCAAATGAAAATTTGTTCGATCAAGTGAAAATACAAGGTTGGAGGATTCTGATGATTGACTGTGATGGTGATCCTATGATCGATCGACAAATTGAGGTTTTCAAGATGCTGAAGGAAAAAGGGGTGCAAGTTGTGGGTTGTTTTAGTGAGGGAGGGTTTCATGGTTGTGAGTATTTTGATGGCATGAAGTTAAAGGAATTGGCCCTAGTTATAAAGGAGTTTGTGAGAGTTTAACTAAAGCACTTGTGGCAAGTGATCTTTAATTTGATGAAATATTTATAACAATTATGAAAATAACAGCTTGTTTGGATGGTTGTTACATGTTGTATTGTATTGTACTGTTAGTTTAAATAGAATGTTTGTTTCACTACTTATAAAATTAGTTTCAACACTTAATTTTTTTTTTTTTTATAACCGTGGTGTCCGAGCCAGCTTTCTCGCACCTCAATTAAATCCACGGGATACCACCTCCCACCAGCAATAGATACCAGATAACTCTAAGACTCAGGTTCTCAACCCACTTTATTGACCACCAGGCCACACCCTTGGTGCAGTTTCAACACTATCTGTTACATTAATCAACTGGCCACACATAAGAAATGGTGAAGGCTGGCATTTGACTTTCAGAAGGATGTTCATGACTAGGAGTTGAATAGAATAAGCTCAGATGTTTAGGAGGTTCAGTGAACAAGCAATCCAATCTTCAGAGGAGGATACTCTACATTGGAATTCTGAGAAAGATGGATAGTATACAATAAACTGTTGCTGCAACAGGATATTTTTGAAGTCGGATATTAGACGAGAAAACCTTGGCGACCAAAGTTCAGATTCCAACAGAGACAAAAACACTTGGGTAGCTTCTTTCCATTTGCCCAAGTCTTGGGAGGCAGAGTTACCCGGTTCTTATGCTCAAGGTGCAGACAACTTGACCAGATCAGATAAGAGCTAAGCTGCTTGTTTTGGATGGATAGGTAGTAGAGAGTCAGGGTTGACCCAAGATAGTATACAGAGGAGGATTCTTGATTTGCAACAAAAGCTACAGGTATGACTTATGAGCAAAGCTCCAGAATACCAGCCATTACTACAATACAAAGCATGGCAGATTTGGATTCTGTTCCAAAACCTCTTTGGTAAAAGGTGTGCAGTGGGTGATTCCAGCTATTTTATAGTAAGAGAATCTACTCAGCTGAGAATGACAGGGAATAAGAAAGAAGCTCAGAATCCTGGGGAACAGAGCCCCACTGCCTGTAATATGGACAGTTTGGCTGAAAATTTATGTACAAGTATGTAAATGATCTCCAATCGATGTTAGAAATATAGCAGTCCGATCCTGGCTGGATGACGGGAACTAAATCATTGTACTTTGTACATAAATTTCAGCAACTCTTGGTATTGTAATGTAATCAATGAATTATCTTACTTACCAAAAGAAATGCTTTAGCATTCAAAAGCAAGAATATAATGAAAATCAAAGAGGAAGATGTGAAGTCGCATGCTTTTCTCAAACTTTATAGACAGAAGTATTTTTGTTAAACGGATAGATCAAAAATTCTTTACATGGTGTAAATACATTCTTATCGTTGTATATCTAACAACAGGTTTAAAATACAAGCTACAAAAACTTGAAATCAACAATCAAAGCTACAGCTAAAATTATCAAAATTCTCAGCACCAAGTATCCCTGCACGAGCATTTACCATTTACAAAATGATGAAAACCTGAAGCATCTCTTATGTGTATATCTCTCTTGGTAACAACAGAAACATATTTGAAGAATGTATGGCAGTCACCACAGAGAAGCACGTTCTTCATAACGCGAACAGGTCTTCCAGGTCTCGTCATAAGAAGCCCAAAGGTTACAGCTAATTTTGCACTGTGGTAGAACAAGAATTCTTTCTTCTGATGCTCCTCCACTTCATGAAGCACAAAACTTGTATCAGGTACATATCCAGCTTTCAGACACTCGAAAATAAGTATTTGTACGCCACTGTATACGTCTTTAGACTGTGAATGCAATTTGTCTCTAGCAAAGAAGGAATGGATCTTGTCGCCAACTATGATCCAACTGCGTCCTGGTATTTTTCGGATACCCTTCTCCCTCATCTCCGCCCTAACAAGTTCTGAACAGTGCCATCTTCCAGATGCTGAGTAAAGATTTGACTTTAGTATGAACGTAGAAGGATCCTGTGGGACAATAGCAAGTATATTCTTCATGGCCCTTTTACCAATGCTAGCATTTACATGTAACCTACAACCATCAAGCAAAGCATGCCAAACAGAAGCCTTTGGTTCAAATGGCATTGCACTAATAATCTTTTCTGCTTCTTCGAGCAGACCCCAATAGCCTAAGACACCTACAAAACCTGCATAATGCTCCGAGGTGGGGTTTACGTTATATGAGGATTGCATCGACGAAAAGAACTTTTGACAATAATCAACTAAATTTCTGGAAGTGTATCTATAAGCTGATATTACAAGGACACAGGTTATGGAATCTGGGTTTACTCCTAACTTCTCCATCTTCGCCCACGTATCTAATGCCTCATCCCCCTGCCTATGAAGGACATAGCAAGTCAACAAACCATTCCATGATACTAAATCATGTGCAGGCATAGCCTCAAAGGTCTTAATTGCACTTTGCATTTCACCACACTTGCAGTACATGCTGATCATGGCATTCCCAACACCGGTATCAGACGTTAACCCATGTTTCAAGGCATAGCAATGGATTTGTTCCCCTAACTTTAGAATCCCTAATGTTCCACAAACACCAAGAATAGTGGCCAATGCAACTTCATCAAAAACTAGTGATTCTTCTGAATGTCTGGCCAAGAACAGAGAAATAGCTTCTTCTGGCTGTCCATTTCTAGCATATGCACATATCATTGATGTAAATGCAATTGCATTATCATGGTCAAGTGGCAGCTGATGAAATATCTTTTTAGCATCATCCATTCTCCCACATCGCGTGCACATATCAACCAATGACATCTCAATATGATCATTTGATTTTAAGCCAAGCTTGAGGATAAACGCATGAATCTGTTCGCTTATCTTCCTCTCCATAATTGACCCACAAGCATTAAGAACACTGGTCAATGTACAATCATTCAACTCCATTCCTCCCTCCAATATTCTACAAAATAACGCCAGTGCTTTAAACCCTTCATTATTTTGACTAAATCCAGCCAAAAGAGCATTATAAGAAACACAATTTCTCTCAGGCATGCTGTTAAAAATCTCCATTGCCAAATCAACGTGTCCAAATTCCATATATGCCACAATCATTTCGGTCCAACTAAAGACATCTTTCACAGGCATCCTCTCGAACACATCCACTACATTCTTCAAGGTTCCACACTTGGTGTAAAAGCCTATAAGTGCATTATTCACACTCAAATTACCATGTAACCCATTTTTAAGAGCGTGCTTGTGAAGTTCTTGGCCTTCTCTCACAGCCAAACAGCGAGAAGATGCCGCCAAAAGCATCGAAAGAGTAAAATGATCAGCTATCAAGCATTCGTTTCTCCGCAACTCACGGTACATACCAAATGCTCTATCATACATAGAATCTTCAACCATACACGCAATCACAGTGTTCCACGAAACAATGTCCCTTTGTGGCATACCATTAAACAAAAGAACAACAAACTCCACTAAACCACACTTACTATACAACCCCATTAGTGCATTAATAACATAAGTATAACTCGAATAACCCAATCTAACAACGAGACCATGTACTTGACAACCCAACTCAAGATTCAACGAACGAATACAAGCAGTCAAAATAGCAACATAAGTAAACTCATTTGGTTCAATACCTAACTCCCTCATTTCAAGAAACAACTCAAAGGCTTCTGTTTCACGATTCGACTTAGCAAAAGCCGATATAATCGCAGTATACGACACAACATCAGGGCACGAAAGCGAATCGAAAACCTTCTCAGCAAGATTCAAGTAACCCAATTTCACATAAGCTCCAATTAAACCATTTTTCAAATAAACGTCCTCTTCTTCAAGTTTAAGAATTGAACAATGAATTATCTTGGTTAGCTCCACTTCACCACACCTAACAGAAACACTAAGCAAATTCGCATAATCAATACTATTACTGTCAGTTTCTACTGACCCATTAGAGTCCTTAATTTGCTGAGGGGTTAAAAGGGGTTGCACAAAATGAGATTTCGATGAAGGGTTTTGAAGGAACAAAGAGGATTTTTGCTTATCCTTGGTTTTCTTGGTAGTTGTTAAGCTTGAAGTGCAGGTGAAAAGTGAATGGTTAAAGGGCTGAAGAGGGAGAAGGGATAGAGGGATTGTGGTGTAGTTGGGGCTGTGGATAAGGGCAGCCATGAAAGAAGAAAAGCGCTAAGCATAGTAAAGGGGAGCGGGAATCGGTAAGCTAAGTTTGGTGTGTACTGTGTAGTGTTTGTTCGTCTTTGTGTTTTCTTGGGGGTTTATGGCTTATCCAAGAATTGGGTGTCCATTTTTTTTAGAAGGGTTTATCTGGTTTACTTCAAAAGTTTTCAGCTCTGTGGACTTAATTGGAAGATAATGTTGTGAAGGGTCTTCCAAGTGCTGGAAATTATTTGGACTTATGACCCTTGTAGTAGTTTGTTGTCTTTATATCCGTTCATACGATTAGTTATAACATCGTCTGTATAGCTTATGGTCATGTTACTATCTGTTGGCTTTGGACAGTGAGATTCAATCGAAAATAACCTCTCATGTGCTTTTGAGGTAAAGGTAAGGTCTACATACAATATCATTTCCGATGTGGGATTATATCGGGTATGTTATTGTTGGACTTGTAACCCTCATCCCTCTATTGTATATTTCCCAACATATTTGGAGTCTGTTTTTAACTTCCATAGATACTGCAACAAAAACAACAATCAAGTGTGTGTCAGTCGCAAACACGAAAATGTTTCTAAAATGCGAGTTAAGTTGACGTTCGTCTTCTAAACCATCCATCATCTCGACTAAACTAGAACGCATACACATAACATCTCATATACACATTTTGCATATTTTAGGAATCTCACAAAAGTAAAACTTCCCAGCCAAAAAGTTACACAACTCAGAAAAAAACTTCCGTCTTTTCACCTCCCTAGCAACTATAGTCGTAGGCACAAAACTAACATTGCTAGAAGTTCTGAGAAAATGATTTCTACAACGAACATAACCTTGCAAGCCTAGCAAGTGCTATATATTATCCATCTCATGCGCAAACAGTCACATTAAGGAAAATCTGTAATGCATTAATAAAATCAATCTCCCAATTTCACGCTGAAAACTGTATAATTTCCAACACATCAATGAACAAGCAGAATTTACACACTGTCAATGATTAGGGTAAAGGAGAGATGCAATTATGCCGGTCAAATATAGATGTAAAATTTTTCACTAACTGCGGAAGTCGAACATACCATCACAAAGAATTAACACTGGAGGTACTAATATACATGTAAATTGGGGAGCTTCTCGCCACCGCAAGAAATTGAGAAGTCAAAAACCCGAAGGATCCTTCTATATTTGGAAAATGAAAAGGAAAACAATGCTTCAGCTTTGGACATACTATAAACCCTTCCCCTCTCCAAGGTGCGTGATCACAAAATGCTTCCAAGTGTTGCCATGGCCAGCCCCACTTTCATGTTATTTCCAGAATAGGCCATAGCAACACTCATCTGAAGCTCTCGCTCTGCTCTACCCAAAACACTGTTGCTTCTCATCTTCTCTTCAAATGTTTTTTAGCATCACCGGCAGTATGCTTCTTCCGCCTTCCACCAGCTGAAGCAGGCTCTACTAAAGGACCTGACCAATTCTGTACAGGTTCTTTTGAATATGTAAATGAAGTTGAACTGAATGGCACATCAGGAGGGACGAGGGCTGGATCAATGTGATGTGAAGCACCCAAAGGAACACCAAGTCCTCCATCCTGGTGTGGTGGGGGGAACTTCTCGCTCTTGCTCTTAGCATTTGCATGTGTGATTAGGCGCCGCCGCTGCAAAGTAAACAGATGGCCAGGTGAAGAAAATCAAATGGAGCAACTGATAAAAGTTGTGCAGTAGTCATCATGTACATAGAGAAACTAATGTTGTATGAAGGACTATAGACCCCTGAAACTGGCCCTATAAAGACTATATGCCATTGAAAAAATGTCAAGCCAGTAACTTGCTAAAGTACAAAGCACAAAAGAAACAATGACTTCAAACAAGTCTAGAATGAAGCACAATAGGGAACTGATGGGACTGCTCTACATCTTACTTTAGACTGGCAACTCATATCTCCCACCTTTCATATCCTTAATTTCTGCTAATTGATAGTTGGTGAAATACTTTATTCAAACTTAAAATTTTCTTGGTGACACTAAAGACCAAGATATACTACAATGAAATAATGTGCAGCATAGTAAATCAAAAAAAGACAAATAAAAATAAGAAAGCTTCAATTATAACAGAACCATGATGGATGATAATGAAATAATGTGCAGCATAGTAAATCAAAAAAGGACAAATAAAAATAAGAAAGCTTCAATTATAACAGAACCATAATAAAGTAGGAGACTTGACACAAGGGCATACGTCAATATTAGCTTGATTTTCTGCATTGGCATCTGGAGCAGGGCCTGCACGGGCCCGTTCACGATGGCGTACTCTCTTAGCACCATCACCCGGAGCTTTATTAGCTGCTCTTAGCCTGCATGATGAGATGGAATGAGCAAGTTGTCAGCACTCCACAAGCATCAGAGGGAATACAGAGGAATGAATATTTTATATCGTTCAATCAGGAATGGAAAAAATGAAATTTCAAATATCAATGGCATTAATAATACATTGTTAAATAACTGTTAAAACCAATGAGAGAAGAATGAGATTTCAAAAGATTAATTCCATTCAAACATAGTATAATGAACAATGAAAAGCATTGACAAGCAAGTCCAGTATTCTACAAGTATATTTTTACTTCACAAGAAACAAAATATCTGACTTTATTCTGAACCACAAATTAAATAACAAATTGTTGCCAAAGAAATTAAAGAGCACGCAAAACCTCCATACCTACTTAAATCAATAGGGTCAGTAACGATACTCTCTCTTCTTAGTTTGCTAATATGGAGGACATTCCCTCTAGTTTTAAAATTGCACTTACCTTCCCCCTAGTGGAAACTGTTACATAATTAGTTGAAAGCTATTTACATTTTTATTTAAGCAAGGAGGAGAATGAGAGCACTGTTCATCTTCTCTTTACCCTCCTGATTGCTTCACACTCTAGTGAGTAGTGACTATATATTAATGTTTTTTGATGAATGTATGACCAAGACTGTAAAAGAACTCTTACAGCACTGGACTGTAAAGAAACCTAGCAAGGAGATATTTGGATTGCAACTCTTGCCTGTATTTTGTGGATCTTTGTGGGGAGAGAGATATCAAAGGTGCTTTGAAGGAAAAGCTGAGATTACGCATAATTTAAAAAGTACAACTGCTAGCATCTAGTACTCATGTATTTTATCTCAAAAAATGTGCACAAAGTGGATATCTTAACAGGCTTTGTAACATTACTAACTATAGGCACAGTTAGGAACTACTTCTATATACCTTTTATGCACATAACTATCATTATCTTAGTGATGGTTTAGCTATTTAGCTATTTAACTAGGCTGCTACTTATCAAAAACTGGAGTATTATAACTTGTTGTAATAGATGATTCCAGATCTTCTGGACATTTTAAGTTACAATACATGTATGGATTCAAATCTTTCATTGCATTTTATGTTACGTGCATATTAATGTAAGATATAGTCTAAAAGAGGATCCAAGTCCAGCATAAAAACCCAAGAACACTTGTATATTCTACTCATTAAAGAAAAACAACTGTAAAAATTTTAATACTAAATTTGCACACTTACATTTCTAAATCATGATAGTTCCCACAGTGAAGTCATTATAATATTTCACTTCTAGATATTTTCTATTCGAGAACCCAAAAATTGTTGATATCAACTTTTCACATTTCTAAGGTGCTGTCTGATCAAGATATTGCAAACTCAGTTTTTAAGTTCTCAAAAAAGAGTGTGTCTAAAAAAAATAGGAATAGATTGAGAAGTTTTAAAAAAAAAAAAAATAACCGTGGTGTCCGGGCCAGCTTTTGCACACCTCGACTAAATCCATGGGATAATTGCCACCTCCCACCAATAACAAATATCAGGTAACTCTGTCCTCCAAAGCTAGGACATATGGGAAGAATCACCTAGTGCTTTTAGTCCCTTGTCCTTGCTGAGGTTTGAACCTGAGACCTCAGGTTCTCAACCCACTTCATTGACCACTAGGACACACCCCTGGATTCTAGATTGAGAAGTTTCTGCAAATAAGTATTTCTTCTTTTTCTAAAGACTTTCAAACTTGTGTGAAGCAAACAGCGAAGGGATTGAAGATAAAGAACAGGGGGAGATCATCACAATTCACGGGTGACATCGAATTGAGACAGGAAATATTAAGGATGGTTAATTCTGGGGAATTATGGAATGAACAGGAGATTGAACCTCTTTGTACGCAGCAACAAGAAGCTCTTTTTGAAATGGAGAGGAAAGCTACAGTGTGGGTTCAACAAAACTTACTTAAAATCCATAAGATGTTTGGGGTAGATTTTCAGGGGTTTGAGGAGGAGGCACTTGAACTCCTAAGGCAGGTGGATGCAAGCAGGCAAGAAAGAAAATGAAGCAATCGGGAGTAGTTAGAAGAACAAAAAATAGAGGAGCCCAAGAGATTGAGAATATGATATCTTTTGACGTCAAATTCAAAAGCACTGATGGTAGAGGGAAGGGGAAAGGGAGCTCCCAGAATACTCCATGAAGATCAAATTGATCTTAGGGAATGTTAGGGGGTTGAAGGAACAGGGGAAGAGGAGAGCGCCACAAAGTTTGATTTAGGACTGGAAAGCAGACAGTCTGTCTCCCGGAAACCAAATTAGAAGGCAAGGTACGTGAGTTAATTAAGCAAATTTGGGCAGGGAGCTGGATCAAGTATGCATGTTTGGAGTCCAGTGGAACCAGAGGAGAAATCTTACTACTTTGGGATTCTAGAATCTGGGAAGGGAAAATCTTACAAATTGAAGTTTATACTCTTTCTTGCAAATTCAAGGCTTAGTTGAGTAATTTTGAATGTCATATAACTGGTGTGTATGCTCCTAACAGTAAAGTGGAGAGGAGGCTTGTATGGGAGGAATTGGCTGATGTAAGAGGCTTGTTTGATAGACCATGGGCTATCTGTGGTAACTTTAATGTCTGTAGATTTTCCTCTGAAAAAAAGAATTGTAGCAGGAGAAATTCAGCAATGAGAGAGCTTTCAGATTGCATTGAGGACCGGGACTTCATTGATCTACAGTTAAGTGGTGGAAAGTATACCTGGTATAAAGGTGATAACCATACCACTGCATCAAGAATAGACAGGATAATGGTTTCCACAGAATGGAACAATCTCTTCGGTAACCTAAAGCAGACTACACTGCAAAGAGCGACCTCTGATCATGTCCCAATAGCTTTGCTTTGTGGACACTGGGAACAATCTAAATCCTACTTCAAGTTTGAAAATTGGTGGTTGAATCAAGAAGGTTTTGTTGAAAGAGTCAAGAATTGGTGGAGTGAATTTGAATTTTATGGGAGGCCAGACTACATCTTAGCATGTAAACTCAAAGATCTCAAAGGGAAATTGAAAGAATGGAGTAGACATGAACAAGGGAATTTGAAATTACAAAAGAACAACCTTCTCAATCAGATGGCTGAACTAGAATCACAGTTGAATATTAGAGTTTTGACAGAGGAGGAAATTGTCAAGAAAGCAACACTCTTTATGAAGTATGAGGGGTGTTTGAAGAATGAAAAGTGGCCTGGAGACAAAGATCAAGGGCCTTATGGCTCAAGCCACAAGGAAGGGGATAGGAATACAAAGTTTTCCATCAAACTGCTAATGCCCACAAAAGATATAATCACATTGATCATTGGGAGTGCAGGGGGAGACCATATCTGATCCTAACAGACTTAATGAGGAAGTCATATCCTTCTACAAGAAGTTATATACGGAACCTGAAGACTAGAGACCTTCTGAAAATATGAGCAATCATCCTACCATTACAAAGGATGAGAAAGAGGCATTGCATGCAGCATTTGAGGAGCAAGAAGTTTTTGAGTGCTTAAAGATGTGTGCTATTCACAAAGCCCCTGGCCCTGATGGGGTTACACAATGAGGTTCTATCTAACATGCTGAGAGATAATTAAACAAGACATTAGGGAGGTTTTTCACAAGTTTCATTCAACTGACATGTTTGAAAAAAGCTATAATGCAACATACATAGCATTGATTCCTAAGAAGATAGGAGCAAAGAAGCTCAAAGACTTAGACCCATCAGTTTAATTGGAAGCTTTTACAAGTTGATCTCCACGGTACTCAACAAATGGCTTTTATCAGAGCTAATGAAGCAATTGATTCTAGAGTGTCCCAAAGTAAACTTGGTATATTATGCAAACTTGATATCAAGAATGCATATGACCATGGTCATATGTGAACTGGGAATACATTCTAAGTATGCTGAGAAAAATGGGGTTTGGTGGGAGATGGATCAGGTGGATCAAGGTTTGTATGTCAACTCTGAAGTTTCCTGTGCTTATCAATGGTTCACCTAAGGTTTTTTCAATGTGCGCAGAGAGACTAGGCAGGGAGACCCTCTATCCCCCTTCTAATTCATCATAGCTATGAAGGGGCTAAATAACATGTTGAATATAGCCAAGATAGCAAGAAGAATTCAAGGATTTGAAGTTAGCAAGGTTGCTGGAAACAGTGTGGAAATAACACATCTGCAGTATGTTAATGATACACTAATTTTTTGTGGGGCTGAGGAGGAGCAACTGATGATCTTAAGACTTATATTGGTTTACTTCGAAGCCATATCTAGGCTCCATATAAATTGGAACAAAAGCCATTTGTATCCAATTAATGTGGTTCCAGAGATTAATCATCTTACTCAAATTCTAGGAGTGGTGGGAAATTTGCCATTAGTATACTTGGGCATGCCTCTGGTGCAAAAGCAAGGTCCATAGACATTTGGAACCCAATTCTGGAGAAATGTGAAGAAATTAGCTAGATGGAGATCCCAATATCTATCATTGGGAGGTAGACTAACTCTGATAAATTCAGTTCTAGATGCTCTTCCTACATATATGTTATCTATCTTCCATATACCTCAGTCAATAGTCCGAAGGTTGGACAAAATCAGAAGAAACTTCTTGTGGCAAGGCAGTAAGGAAAGGAAAGGATTTCACTTAGTCAAATGGAAGAATATCATTAGAAGCAAGAAACAAAATGGCTTAGGTATCAAGAACCTCAAAAACCAGAGCAAAGCTTTGAAGGAGAAGTGGCTATGGAGGTATCAACAGGAGAACCAAGCACTTTGGTATGGGGTGATCAAAAGCAAATACGAGGAACTGAACAAATGGATGACTAAAGAGGTAAATACTTACTATGGTATTAGCCTTTGAAAGTCTATCAGAATCTTTTGGCCTTTCCTCTGTTGGTTTAAAACCGTTAATAGGAAATAACGCAAGAATTAGATTCAAAAGCTAGCCGCTAAAACAGAGATGGAGTTTGAAGAAGAGAATATGTAGAGAGACAGATTATTATCTTGTTGAAAGACACCAATTGATCATCAACTTAGCAACTTAAATAGTTGTTATTACAACTAAAAATAGAACAAAGAAACAACCTATTTCTACCAAAATTAGAATAACTAATTAGTTTCCTACCAAAGATATGACTCCTAATTTAACTAGGATTGTACGTAAAAAAAAACTACATAAAAAAAACTGCTGGAGAAAAAAGAAAAAAACAGTTGCATTCTTAAAGCAACTTTCAACACTCCTCCTTGCTTTATGAAATGCAAACATCAATTCTTTGCCTTAAAAGCTTCTTAGAAGTCCTCTTGCAAGGAGTGCTTGAGCCTGTGCAAGAGCCTGTTGTTGTTGTGATGCCAAAAGAAATTGATTTTGTTCTGTATATTGGGCGTTTGCACCTGCAAACCTATACTTGGCCTCAAATGGTCAATTCCAGTTAACGGCCAGTCCTTCAATGGTAAACCAGTAACACCTTGATTCAAGCCAGCACCACCGAGTCCTGACTTAGACTGTAGAATAGCCTGACCATAAATTGATGAAGGATCCATGGGTAAAGATTTCTGAGCACCACTCAACTTAATATCAGTTTTAATATCCGCTGTCATCTGAGGGCGCCCTTGCATTTGCTGCAATGCTGCAGACATGCTCCCCGAATTACCTTGGACCAACTGTCGTTGATGATTAGATGCAGACTTAAGAAGAGCCATTCTATTGGGATCGATAAGAGGTGAAGTTGTCTTTGAGATCGATAAGAGGTGAAGTTGTCTTTGAGTCCAAGGAATGAGGGTGCTTCATTTGTTCCTAGTATATTTTCATGGCCAAAACACTGGCAGATGGTTGCCCCATCATGCCTTCAGAGTTCATAGCATTTATAGGACCACCAAGAGAGGGATTTTGATCCCTTCGCTGTAACTGGGCATTTCGTTGTTGCATGAGTTGCAACTACTGGATCTGTAGTTGTTAATGCTCCCTTGCTTCTGTTGCGTCTCTATGTACGCTGCTGCTGCTTCAAAATGTTTTTCATTTGTCCGTGCTATGAAAATGTCCCAAAACACGAACCACCATTCAAAAAGTAACCCTCCAGGTGCATCAATGGCAACGGGATCCATAGCAACCTTTCCTTCCGTCATGAACGCTTTCTCAGCTTCAGAATTATTTTTTTTATTTACATCTGAATTTTCAGGGTTATAGTCATCATCCTTCGAGTCATCCGATGGAAGTCTAGAAATATCATCTAACTTCTCCCCAGACGCAGCAGCAGCTTCCTTGGGATATACTTTCTCCCAGCTGTCAGTGACGGAAAGGTCTGTTCCTTGACGATCATTAAGTAAGTCAATGCAATCAACTTTGCAATCGCAACCAGGAAAAAGCCAGCCTTCATCATCAAGTGGAATGTCTTCTTTTAGCAGAGATGGCTCCTCACACAACTCGTGAAATCCACGCTCTTCTTCCAATGAATTTAATGAGAAACTTCTGCCTCTCATGTTGACTTTAAGTAGGTCTTGTCCAGATGCTTCCTTGATCAAGCAATGTTTATCTTCGAAATACAATTTGAAACCTTTTTCTAATAATTGACCAACACTTAAACAAATTCTGGTCCAAATCGGGTACATAAAGAACATCAGAAATTGTTTTAGTGCCCGATTGTGTTTCAATTGTAATCGTTCCCATTCCTTTTGCTGGAATATAACCACCATGGTCGATTCTAACTTTTGTAACTTTAGTAGGCCTCAAATCTTTAAAAAGATCTTTATCGCAAGTCATATGATTTGTGCATCCACTATCGATCAACCACGACTCGCTTGAGACACTGCTTGTTAAACATGATGCGACAAAGAGTTGATCTTCTTCCTGTTCATCAACAACTCGAGCCTCTGCATCTTGCTGCTGAGTTTTGTTCTTGCAGATGATCGTTTCATGCCCAAGATGATTGCACTTAGCGTTAGGCCTCTTCCAACACTTGAAAGGTGCATGTCCGAGCTTGCCGCAATGCTTACAAGGAGGGTAGTTTCCTTTGAAACCACCTGTTTTGTTTTTGTTGTTGTGCATTGCACCTTCTTCATCAGTTGTTGGTTGGTACTTTTTATTCTTCTTCTTCATAGAACGTCCATCATCGTGATGCTTGGCTGGTAAGGCACCTTCGACAGCTCCTCCTTGTCTCATAACACGTCGTTGCTCTTGCGCTTGAAAAGCACTTAAGAGCTCTGCAAGTGTGATCTTAGACAAGTCCTTAGTATTTTCTAAGGTTGTTATGGTAGCCTTAAATCTTTCAAGTACCGTTACTAGGATTTTTTCAACGATTCTTGAATCATTGAAAGTGGAACCCAAGAATCTAATGCGATTTGCTAAATTAAGAAGTCTGTCAGAGTACTCCTTTATGGTTTCACTTTCTTTCATCCTTTGCAGCTCAAACTCACGTACCAGATTCATCACTTGCATCCGTCGAATCCTTTCATCTCCTTTATACTTAGTCTTGAGATAATCCCATACCTCTTTCGTTGATTGCAGAGACATGATACGAGTCAAGATGTTAGATGAAACTGCAGTAAATAAGCATGCCAGTGCCTTTGATTTCCTGGCTTTCCTCTCCTTGTGAGTTTTAATCTACGCCACCGTTGGATTGTCCGGCAAGGGAGCTATCTCGTATTCATCTTCAACAATTTCCCAGAGATCCAAAGCTTGCAGATATATCCGCATTCTAACTGTCCAGATTTGATAATTTTCTCCATCGAAAGTTGGAAGTGCCATTGAAGAAAAATTTGTTTCTCCGTTCATGGTATCCACTAGATCAGATTGATGCAAACACTCACAGATCCCTTAAGATAAAAGCTTTGATACCAATTGATGATAAAGAAATGGACCTTGGGCCTAACTCAACCTCAAAAGCTAGCTCATGAGGGGAGGATTACCCAAGACCATATAAGGAGACCAAGGACCCTTTCACCCACCAATGTGGGACTCCAACACCCCCACCCCCCACCCCACCCTACCCGCACGCCAAGGGCTGGACATCTGGAGCATGAATAATATAAGACGAGGGGCCCAACATCGAAAATAATGAATTGGGTGGGCCCGACTCTGATACCATGATAAAGAAATGGACCTTAGGCCTAACTCAACCTCAAAAGCTAGCTCATGAGGGGAGGATTACCCAAGACCATATAAGGAGACCAAGGACCCTTTAACCCACCAATGTGGGACTCCAACATCCTTAATAATCAGTCAACTGTCAAGATTCTAAGTAGCCGTTTGGCCATAGAAATTTTTTCCTTTTTTCCGAAAAATTATTTCACTTTAGTGAAAAAAAGAAAAAACACTCTGTTTGGCCATGAATTTTCCAACTCCGGAAAATTATTTGGAAAAGTAAAAACAAGTTTTACTTGTTTTCACTTTTTTCACTCATACTTCTCACAAAATTTCAAAAACAACTCTAATTTATATTCATGGACGAACACAACTTCAACTCCAACTTCATCTTCAACTCCAACTCCGGAAAAAGTAATTTTCATGGCCAAACGGGGCCTAAATGGTAGAAAAACTATTTTTTGGGCTAACAAATGGATGGGTGCGAACAATTGCTGAAATGTGGTTGCAACAAGGATGGGATTTGGTCCTGAGAAGAAATCTAAAATGACTGGGAAATTCCTAGAATGATTGACCTTTACAAGCTACTGGAGAGTTTTCAAGGAAAACAAACTGGTGAGGATTATTTATGGTGGCATTGGCACAACAAAGGTAGATATAGGGTAAAGGAAGGATATAAACAGACAAGTCTTAGTGATAATCAAGTCTTCAAATGGCCTTGGAAGCACATCTAGAGAGTCAAAGTGCCACATAAAGTGACATGCTTTACTTGGCTGCTAGCCAATGAAGCAGTTATGACTTTGGATAATGTCGCTAAGAGATGTATCTCTCTATGCAACAGGTGCTCCCTTATGTGGCAAGGATACAGAGACAGTGAGACACCTCTTCCTACACTGCAATTTCACTAACCAGCTGTGGCAGATTTTCCTTAATCTCAGAGGCATTTCCAGCAGTATAGCTAGTAAGATTGATGAGACTCTAATTCAGTTGGGAGGAGGCTGGAGTTGGGGCTACAAACAAAGAAATATGGAGCATGATCCCTGCTTGTATATGATAGACTATATGGAGATAGAAATGATAGATGTTTTGAGAATAGAGACAACAACCCACAGGAAGTCGAGCTTAAATGTAGTTTGTTGTTTTGTTTATCAAAAAAAAATAGGCTTTCAAACTCAATTTTTCAAATCTTTCAACAGCTCAAAGATCTAAAGACTAGTTTGAGTTTTTGAAAGATTTGAAGAACTGAGTCCCACAATCTTCAAAAAGGGAAGTCCTTTCTCTTTCTGGAAAACATAGAGAGTTGCAAAGACTCAAAGCTGAGTTTGAAAAACTGAAATTCAGTTACTGCAAATTTCAAACAAACACACCAAATTCTTTCAAGAATTATCATTAATCAAGTTAACATGCTTCATCAGTCTGTTCGAGATAAACTGTTTGTCAGAAGTAGTTCGAAATGAAAGGCGATAGAAGGAAAAAAATAAACAGTAAATTAAGTGAGGAACTCAACCAGATGCCTGGTTCACACTACAAACAACAGTTAAAAGTGCTGACCGTCTAGCTTCATCATCCCGCCGTTTGGCATCCATCTCTTTGGTCGGAGGATACTTTGGAAGACTAGAGGGATCACAAGCATATGGCTCTGTATTGAAGAACTGCAGAAATTGAACTGTATTAACCATAGAAGAAGGCAACATTGTATAAAAACAAGTCAAACACGTTACTTAAAATGATATGTTCAGGTTAGAGAAGAACAGAGACTATCACAAAATAACACATGCTATACAAATGGGAGGTTATTGACTTTTTTCTTTTACACCAACATCAAGCTACAGAGCTTCCTAATGTAAAAAAGCGCAATGATAGAACCCAAACCCATCTGAACTAGTTTATATCTCACAGAAAGCATAACTTTTGTACAGCCATAACAGGAAAAACTTATGGAAATCTCTGCCACCACTTGATAAATCACTGCAAGCACATCTATTTTAGTATCTATCACATGATAAGGCTCTTAAACATGCTAATCTCTCCCAGAAAATGGAGTTAATAACCCCAAGATATTATCATTAAAAAACATATTAAAGATTCTGTCATCAAAAGATGGTTGGCAGTGAAAGGAGAACAAGATAACTGAGTAGAATAAAACAATTTGGAAACAGAAAATACTCACTTCGCTTTGTAATGCATCGGTTGCTGTCTTGCGTTCTGCAGGATCAATTGCAAGTAATGTATCAATCAGGGGAAGTGAAGACTGAGGAAAATCTTTAAAAGTCTCTCTAATGCATCGTCTGTAGGGGTCTCGGGGCTTGAAAAGTGTGGCATTTGGCAACTTGGACTTCTTCCAATACTCCTCTGATGGTGAGCCACAGAGTTTATATATCTTATGCAGTTGTTCTACCTTGGTGACAGAAAAAATTATTGTTAATAACTCATGCAGGAAAATAAAAATAATCCTGTGTGAACTTGAAATTCTATAGGTTGTGGACTTGAAATATCAAAATAAATGCTAATTAGACGATCTACCCGATATGGTATTCCTGATTGAAAAAAGAAATATACGATAGGCAATCTAAAGCTACTGACAAGAAACAGTATCAATTTAACGCTAAACACGAACTCTCCACAATTCTCTTTCAATTTTAAAATGACGTAATATGGAAATATCATCCTTATAAACATTGTTAGGTTTTTGTCCAGTAAGAGCAAGTAAAACGCATTGTCTTTCACAGAATTAACTAAGTAGTACTAGCAGAGAAGATATGCACTCGACCTAGCAGAGATGATATGCACTCAGGCCTAGCAGAGATGATATGCACTCGATCTATTTAACCTCCAAAATTAGCAATATTAACAGAGGTGATATGTACTCGACCTAATTGTTCACAAGATGGAACTTAGATACTCTTTATCATTAAAGATAGTAACCAGCTATAGAGGGTTCCTTTTTGAAACTCAGATTCTTAGAGAGTTCATTTTCCATGAGAAAATAGATTATCCTAGCCAACTCTGCTGAATTTTGCATGTTGATACAATGGGCCCTGCAAATAGCATTAAGTCGCTTAGTTTGGGTTACAAGAATCCCTTGCAAACTACAACAATTCGTAACATATTAAGTCACCAGATACCACCAGAGAAAAGTTGCCTTGGTCTACCCACCCCTTAGCCTACCAAAATCCACACACCAGTCTCTAGCACGTGGATCAGGGACAGTCACGGCCTACCCTATTCCCATCACTCATGTTGGCCATTATTATTTGGCTCTTCTTTTTTTCTTTTCGGATAAAGTTCTATACATCCTAAGTTTGAGTCAACCATTTCAGAACCAATCTAAGAGAAATCTGGAAATAGCTTGACTGATTCAAAGATTTCTCTATAATTACCAGGATTTGGATTAGAAAAATGTCATTGAAATGAAAAATGAGCAGAGATGGATCTCTCTTTAGTCAAACTCTACTTTCAAATGGATATATTAAGGTGTCATTTCCACGCCGAAGCCTCATTTTCACTCCTCAAAATCAGGTTCAAGAAAGAACAAAAAGATCAACAAAGCAAAAAAAAACTCCATCAGCATGGTGAAAACATAAGTTGTTAGATCTCTTTAAAGGTAAAACCCTAATAAAGAACATATTACTACTCCTGAGAGAAAAAAGGGCAATATAATTGATCCAGATAAAAGGATAATTTTAACACATAAGGATGAATAAGTAGAAGACTGGAAGAAAAATTAAGGCAATTATGGGGATTACCTCAGTCCGACCAGGCATAATAGGTTTTCCAGCCAATAACTCAGCTAAAATGCAACCTGCACTCCATAAATCAATACCTGCACCATAATCAGTAGCACCTAGAAGCAGCTCTGGTGGTCTGTACCAGAGAGTAACCACTCGACTAGTCATTTGATGCTTATGATGAGGATCAAAAATAGTAGCCAGTCCAAAATCAGCGATTCTGAGAATGCCAGAATTGTCAAGTAGAAGATTGGACCCCTTAATATCGCGATGAAGCACATGACGATTGTGGCAATGCTCAAGACCAGACAATAGCTGATGCATGTAGCATTTAACCTGCAATAAAAGAACAATAATCAGCTAACATTAATTCTACAACTGAGGATAATCCAATTCACATCCCTCATTCTTCAAAGCAGAACTACTGCAACTCAGCACCCTACCTGTGCTTCTGTAAACTTGATCTCTGGACTTGCAGCGAGTCCAGCCAAATCATGTTCCATGTACTCGAATACCAGGTATAAACTACATGACATTCTTGAAGTAACCAAGCCTTCCAATTTGATGACGTTGGGGTGATCTAGCCGTCGCAAAATGATAATTTCTCTAGCCATAAATCTCACACTCTCAGGTTCTAGATTGTCAAAACGCACTTTCTTTAGAGCAACAATTTTACCAGTAATGGTGTCTCTTGCTTTGTAGACATTACTGTATGTCCCTTGGCCAATCTATTAAGAGAAAAAGAGAAGGATTGTTAACCATCAAAAGCAGAAATCTAATTCGGGGGAGCTAGAAATGTTTAAATAAATCTTAAAAGCTACCTTATCGATTTTCTCAAAAGTGTCAGCACGTCGTGGGAGCCAACCATCAATTGCTTCCCCAACATGAGCAGAGAGCCAGGAAGGCCATCCAGCAGCGACCTGCTCCCCATGTTTATGCTTCGGTGGATTACTTAGTCTTGGATCAGGCTTCGACCTTCTCTTTTCTTTCCTAGGTTTTCCTTCATGCTCTGCCTTGTCATCCTTCTTAGTTACATCAGCTTCATTGGCTTCCACAGCTTCATCACCAACAGTTACATTTTCAGCCCCCTTGACCTCTACAGTTTCGGTGGATTCAACATTAACATTCTGACTCTTCTTCTCATGATTCACACCTTCCCTCTTCTCCTCCCTGCCGTTGTGTACTAAGCCCGATGAAACCTCTCGACCTAGAACACACCCCATCTTTCAAGTCTACACTTCATAACTCAACATTCTCATCGATTAACCAGCCAATTCCCACAAATCAACTCACAATCTACAACTTTAACCACCTACAATAACAATACAATTGTACATAATTAAATTAGCCAA
Source organism: Capsicum annuum (assembly GCF_002878395.1). NCBI lineage: Eukaryota > Viridiplantae > Streptophyta > Magnoliopsida > Solanales > Solanaceae > Capsicum > Capsicum annuum. Next base: position 151,197,036 of record NC_061118.1, read on the forward strand.
GCAAGAAAAAAGAGTAAATCATTAAATTGGCTACAGAAGAGGAAAAACAGAACAGTAGATCATTAAATTAGCAATAGTTGAGCTCCCTACTTAGCATCAAATCTTAAATACCCATAAAAAAAAGCCCCCCAACCTTGCCTACCCCATAAACAAGAAAAATCCAAACAAACAATTACTCTAATAATGCACAAAGTTTGTAACTTTTTTCAAGGGGAGGCAGTTGAACCAAATTACTACAGATTCAAGAATAGTCAACAGCTAATCACAAAAAGTCAGAACAGTAAACCCCTTATTCTCAGAAACTTACACAAATCAACAATCAACAAAAACTCAAAAAAACAAACCCAGCCTTTACTTGTTATACTACTTATCCATTTTCAGGGATAATTAGTCAACAAATAATCGCAGAAATAAAGAACAGTAAACCCCTTATTCTCAGTAACTTACACACATAAACAATCAACAAAAACCAATAAAAAAACAACCCTTTTACTTGCTTTACTAATTACCCATTTTCAGATTCACAGTCTCCACCCAAATCAATCTTTTTACTCGACCCAAAACAGAACCCACCAAGACCCACACTACAGCAACATACAAAACCACAAAAAACCCTAATACCCAAATTGACAAAGCTAGCAACACACACGTACACAAACATGAAAATGACAGTTTATATACAAGAAAAAGGGGGGTTAAGTAGAAATTACTTGGTGGGTTGATTAAATCTGAACCAAAATGAGTAAAGAGAGAGAAAAAAAAGTTTTATGTGGTGTGGTGGCAGTATTCAACGTTTGTTTGCATTGGTGTAAGACAAGAAAAGAGTATAATCATATAAAAGAATCAATCGGACAACTCACTAGTAATCTTTTTCAATATATATAAATTGAGATATAGGGGTTGGGGGTAAGGGGTGCGGGAGTATTTGCTCTACTGCAAGTCAAAACAATAGACTGTGGGGACACACAGAGAAGGGAAGGAGATGTGAGAGTTTTGGAATTAAGGGCGAGATTTTCTCCAATTAAACTAAAATAAATGGGATTATTTAGTACTGAAAGTGGTCTTAAATCATAATTACATGAAATGATAATAGACCATTTTGTCCAAAAGCATAATTTAGCTTTTCAATTTGAAAAGAGATTGGCTATTTGATTTTTTTATATTCCGAGCAAAACAATTGTCTTTTTCTTACTATTTTTTACTCCTTTTATTTTTATTTATTTGACATCTTTTTTGAATTGCATATTTTTTTTGGTAAATAAACAAATTTTATTACCAAAGTGAATGTTGGAGCTAAGGCTGTCAACGAACCGGAATGGTCGGACCGGTTTGACCGGATCTAAAACGGTACCGGAACCTCATTACCATTTTATAGTGCCGGAACCGGAATACCAAAAAATTACCTTTGTTCGGACCAGTCCGTTAGCTATCGATGTGGAACCGGATCGGACCGGAGCGATACCGGAACATTACCGGAATATTGCCTAACGTACTACAGTTTTTGTTTTTAAGTTTTAATTTAAATTATAACTTAATGGGATTAACTTATATATATATATATATTTAACTTATATAGTTTATATAATTTATTAACTTTTTTATAATTAAGTTTAAATTATCTTAAAAGGTTTTAAATTTTAACTTAAAAAATATATGTTAAGTTAATATAATATTTTTAATAAGTTTAAGAAGTTAAAAGATTTCCTAACTTTATAAACTTAGATACTTATGTGATATATTTTTTTTCCATAATTGCAACAAATAAAAGACAAATTTTAAAACAAAATTAGGCGAATAGCCGTTATATTTATTCAAATTTCGCATGTTGTACATTTATTACAAAGATATTAAATGAAAATCTAGTCTATACAGCCACCTTTTAGGAAGGGTTCTGTGTGAATTAGATCTCTATTGTAAAATCTTATTAATATCTAAATTGTCTATAATTTTTTTGGCATAACGTTTCTAATTCTTCGGCGGATAAATCCTCCGGAATTGGTCTATTTCCTTGTTCCTCCATTGCTTCCATTCCATCATCACTATTTTCCTCAAAAATTTCATCTATTTCGTCTTCAATATGGGGCGGTAATTTGGGGAGCCCAAAATTTCTTCGTTCGGCATTGATCCAATCTCTAAATAATACCGAAATCTTCAAACTATCCCTTGCTAACGAATATCGATGATCTCCTATTATAAATCTTCCTGCGCTGAAAGCTTGCTCCGAAGCAACTGAAGAAGCTTGAGCTGATAACAAATCTCGAACCATCCTTGAAAGTTTTGCAAATTGTCTGATATGAGTCTTCCACCACGATAAAAGTTATTGTTTTCCAGTTTCATCTCTAATATTTTTCCGATTCTGCGAAAGATACGAATCAAAATCATTACTCCTACAACATTGAAGACCAAGTTTTTCGCTCATCTCGTCATCTAAATCATTAAATCTACATCTAGAAGTAGGAGGTTCAATTGACCCAATATTTTGTTCCATAACTTGATACAAGTTATATAAACTCCTAGCTGTAGATACTATGCTAGCACAACAAGTTTTAACTGATGGCTTTTCATGAAGTCCAATTTCTAAATTGTTGTATAATTTTCTAACCATCACTATACCATGTTCTTTATAAAATGAATTTAATAAATTAGTTGTTAAAAGAATTTGTGGAATAGAAAAATAATATTTTTAAAATTTTTCAATCATAGCTTCAATTGCCTCTTTGTTAGGACATATTTTTTTATATTCAACAAGTAATTTAGAAATAGCAGTAATAGTTACTAAAACAAAAGAAATAGTTGGAGTATATTGAGCAGATACTGTGTTCGTAGCTTGATAAAAAGTTTTCAAAAATTTACAAAGTTCTTCTACTTCAGTCCAATCATCTTCATCTAGCATTAAATTAGCATCCTCATTATAAGAATTATAAACTAATTGTATAGGTTTACGATATATAACAGCAACTTCAAACATTTGAAACAAAAAATTCCATCTAGTAGGAATTTCTTTTGGACCTTTTCTATATGGAAGGCCACATTGTTGACATTTACGTTTAAAATCATCCATTACAACATTTCTTTTATTTTTAAATAGATAACTACAAGCAATTCGCACTTTAAGACAACCATTTCCAAACAAATCAATACTATCATGTACTATCAAATTTAAAATATGTTCAGAACATCTAGTATGAAAATGATCTTCATACACTAAACATAATCTAGTTTTTAACTCGTTAATAACTTTCAAATTATTAGAAGCATTATCCAATGTGTATGCCATAGGTTTACCAATTAATCTAAAATATTTCATGCTTTTCGTTATTGTACTAGCTATATACATATCGGTTTTAGACTCGTCGACGTATTTATAAGCAATAATTCTTTTTTGCATGTTCCAGTCGTGATCAATCCAATGAGCCGTGAGAGTAAAATAATTATTACCGACAACACTCGTACCCATATCAGAAGTAACAGATATTCTACCATCAAATTTATCAAATAAGCAACGAAGAAAATGACAATGCTCAGCTTGAAATTTAAAAATATCATTTTTAATTGTATTTTGTGAAAAAACTTTAAAAGAGGGATTATATACTCGTTGAATATAATGAATAAAGTCGGGATGCGAAGGAAAACTAAAAGGCAAACCCATAACAACAACCATTTTCGCTAGTTCTTCTCTATCTACATCTTCACTATATGTCGATGATGAACTTGCTTTAGCCGGGTTAAACATGTCTAAACGCGTTTGAACCATATTACCTGCTACAGATTCATATACAAATGTTGTACCATTTTTTTTTGTCTTAACCTCATTTTTTAGACGAATAAATTCTTTATTACATCTCATCAAATGCGAAGTTAGCAACCCTGTCCCGCCATTTTTTCCCCCAGTCAAATGTTTAAAAACATTATTGCATTTATTGCAAGCAGCAGTACTTTTTACCCTATCATGCTCCATAAATTTCCAAACTAAAGACCTTTTAGTACGTTTGGTACCTTTGGCCCTAGTAAATTCCAATAAAGGGGGAGTTCTTCACCGTGTTTCGATAATTCCGTAATCGGACTAGTAGAGGTAGGGGTATCACCTAATTCTTGTTCTTCTATATCATCTTTCCCCGGTAAGTCTTCCTCAAAATTATTATAACGCCTATTCAGGGTCTCACTATCTAATTCCATACCGATACCAACATCGAAACCATTAGGTTGTGATAATGAAGTTTCATTAATTCTAGGCGGTAATGAACTAGTACTAGCCTTACTTTTTTTATTTCTACGAAAGACCTTACCAAAGATTGGTTTTTTACCACTACTATTTTTTCCAAAATCCATAATTCAAAATAAAATATTAAAACAAGCAATACAAATACAAATTGATGTTCGTAAATAAATGTAGATACTAAAAATTAAAAATATAGATAATTAACGTAAATAAAAAGAGATTAAAGTTGGAACGAATATACCGAACGTCTGCATAAAAGCAGACGTATAACAAATGTCGGAATTAAAAGATGATAATTGAAGCTTGTAATATCTTCAAAAAATCCTCAACTCCAACTAATATAATAAATGAATCCTCAACTCCAACTAATATAATAAAACTAGAAATATTTAGAGAGAATGTGAGAGAATATTCAGAGAGAGTATGAAAATTGATAATATTTGTGTGAAAAATAATTAAAATGAAGTATATTTATAGTAAAAAATTTAAAGGGTGGTGTGGGGGGTAATTGGAAGGGGGGGTATTAACGGCTAGAAAAGCAACGGCCAAAAGAGCCGTTGCCAACCCATTTTTTTAAAAAAAGGACAGAAATTTAAACACGTCTGACGGACCGAAAACTGGTCAACCGGTACCGGAATCGAAAATACCGGAATTTTTCACAGGTTCAGACCGGTATCGTATTTCAGACCATTGGGTATCGGTAAACCGGCACCAACCAGACCGTGTCATTACCGGAACCGCAAAGAAATCGAAAATGGGGTTAGCAAAATGGAACAGAATATTTTGGTTCCGTTGCCAGTCCTAGTTGGAGCACAAACATATGAAGCTGGACACTGGACACTGAGTCCCAGTGCTTCGACATCTACTCAACTTACCTATCCTCATAGCAAAGAATTTTAACAGAGCTCACTTAGTATAGTCACATAGTATCTCCATCCCCTTCTAAGTAGGATAAAAAATATGAGCCTCTAGCCATTGAGCTACCTTAGCATGAGATCGACCTCTACCATGAACCTCCTGGATAATCGCTCATGTAATTTGGTCCACTAATTTCTGTTGGTGCTGAAAAATCCTTAGATTTCTTTCCTTCCATAGCTAGTAGACAGTAGTAGCAAGTACCAACTTGTAAGCTTCAGCTTGGCTACTCTTATCATTAGCATATGCAATAGCCCATGAGATTTCGGTTCCCCATTCTGCAGCTATTCAACTTATTCTAATCCATTTAAGTAGTTTTTGCCAGACCTGAGCTGATACAGGACAAGCAAAAAACATGTAGGAGTGGTCCTCATCCGAATTATCACACAGGCCACACCTGGTCTCTCCCCCCAACCCTCATTTTCTCAGCCTATCCTTGGTATATACTTTTTAGAAAATAGCTAGCCTCGAGATGAAAATCCATTTAGGAGCCCTCAGATTATTACACACCAGTCTACACCATTCAACCTTCTAAAATTCCGCTCTCAACTTCAAGTAGATTTGTTTAATTGTTACCTTCTGAAGCTTAAGTAAATCATCCATGCTTATCCCTGACTTCTCCATATATTTAGTAGCTTTGAGGATCCTCTGTACAATCCAAGAAGCTTGTTTTGGTACTTCCTCATATATCACTCTGTTACTACCATAATAACAGTGGATCCATTTGACCCACTATTTGTCTTTCTTTGTGCAAATATTCCATAGTAACTTGATTATAGTATCTTTGTTCCAATCATGGATATCGAGTATGACGAGGCCCCTTGCAGACTCAATTGAAAAACTCTACTCCATGCTAGAAAAGCTTTCTCTGAAAGTTCTCCACCACCAGTCCATAGGAAACTTCTACAAGTATCCGCTATAATCTAAACCACTTTTTTTGGTAGAACAAAAGTTTGAGCCCAAAACGCCTGAATAAAGAATAATAGAGACTTGATCAATTGGGTTCTATCGGCATAGAATAGGAATTTTGAAGTCCAGGACTTAATTCTCCCTAAGATTTTGTTTATCAGAGATTGGCATCGGACAATAGACACATTTTTCGTACTTAAAAAAACACCTAAGTATTTTATAGGAAGTTCACCTTTTGAGAAACCTAGTACCTCTAAGATGTCCTTTTGTACTTCAATAGAGACCCCTCCACAATATACATAGATTTTGTTAGGGTTGGCCATCAAACCAAAAGCTCTGGAAAAGCTTTGAAATTGGGAATACAAAAGCTACACTCATCCAACATCCCCTCTATAAAATAATAGAAGTTCATCCACAAACCCTAATTGAATGAGGCTAAATTTAGCATGTTTAGAATAAAAATTAAAGTTTGTCTCATCCCCTAATTTCCTCAATAACCTGCTTAGATATTACATTGATAGAACAAAGAGAAATGGGGATAGGGGGTCCCCCTGTCTCAAGCCTTTCTTTACTTCAAAGGGGGTTGTGGGCTTGCCATTTATCAAGATAGAATAGAATATTGTAGTAACACAAGTCATCACTTACCTCACAAACACTGTAGGAAAATTCAAACTAATCAAGATTTGCTCAAGAAACGACCATTCAATCGAGTCATGCGCTTTTTGTATGTCAATTTTGAACATGTACCGGGGTGAGATTCCCTTCCTAGTATACCCCTTAGCAAGTTCATGGCTAAGTAAGATGTTATCAGTTATAACTCTGTCAAGGACAAAACCAGCTTGTCCAGGATCAATTACAACATCTATCACCCTTTGTAGCCTCGTAGTTAGAATTATAGAGACAAGTTTATATAGAAACATACAACATGATATAGGGTGAAACTCCTTTATAGAGGTGGGGTGTTGCACCTTTGGCACCAATGTAATAGTGGTGCAGTTAATTGTTTTGTACATCCAATTAGTTTTGAAGAAGTGTAGAATAGCCTCCGTAATCTCATCTTCCACAACAGGTCATGCTTTCTTGAAAAAACATGCATTGAATCTATCATATCCTGGGGCTTTCAGATTATCAATATTTTCCAAAGCTACTAGTACTTCCTCTTTCTCCACAGGAGTTATAAGGTACATCTGTTAATCTTTTTGCAATATAGGCGCAGATTTCATAATAGAGGGATCAATAGCTGGAAGCTGATCAACATATTTCCCTAGAAACCGCTTGTAAAATCCTATATCCTTATCCTTAATCCCCTTATCTGTTTGTAGGATCTCTTTTTTCTCCATGACTAGCCTAGTGATAGCATTCCGTGCAATTTTGCTCTTGACACTAGCATGGAAGAAAGCAAAGTTATTGTCCCCAAGTGCTAGCCATTGCATCCTAGACTTCTATCTTAAGATGCTCTCCTCAACTAAGACCCGTTTCTCCAAGTCTAGTTTTAGGCTCCTTTCTTGATCAAACAAGGACTAGTCATGAAAGCAAACTCTTAGTTGTATTTGTTTGTGTTGTAACTGCCCTTTAGTATCTTTAATTTTTTACTCCACTTTTGAGTATTCCTTCTTGTTCAGTAGTTTCATAGTTTCCTTCATTTTTTTCATCTTATTTCATACCTTGACTATATAATTCCCATGTGTTAGTGATAACCAGGTTGCTTCCACAATAGACATAAACTCTTTATAGTCACACAAGTGATTAAGAAACTTAAAAGGTCTAGCATGTCTATCCAGTGGGACTGTAATAGCAACACATGTCAAAGAATAATCAGAGAATTGGGAGTCTTTTGCTTCTACTTCAAGATGTGGCCACATGCTGAGCCAAATAGGATTGACAAGAGCTCCTATTATGAACATGAGAATTTATCCATGTGTAGAATTGCCCCACTGTCCTGAGAACTGTCACCCCAGTATTGGTCCATAGTGCATTGAAGTCTCTAACTTCAGCCTCTTATACTTGGCTTCCTAATCGATCATCATGATTAAGGATAGTATTAAAGTCGCCCATTATAAGCCACGGGCTCTAAATTCCAGTCGATAACACCTCAAACTCTCTCTACATTTCCTTTCTATCAACAATAGTATGAATTCCATACAATGTAGTGAATAAAAATGCCATGTTTTTCTTTTTTCCGCTGGATGGAACAATGTACAAGTTGGGAGTTAGTTTTAATAACCTTCAAAGCCACCTGATTGTGGTCCCATAGCAACTATATCCTCCTTCAATCTTGCTGGTCATAATTGTCAGCCCAACTCCATTAAGGAAATACCTTTCTGGTTATATTATGTTCTTTCTGTTTAGTGGCCCTATGCTCTAAGATAGCTAACACAACTGTTGATCCAGATGTGCCAAAGATTTTCTTCTTTATTGTCCTATGCAGCTCCTTGTGCTTGAACTGCTTATTAAAACCCCTCACATCCCAGGACGTCATTATCATGTAGTCAGTGGAGTGATGTCAGGGGGCTTGCCTCTGTTTTCCTTACTACTGTACCCTGTGCAGAGCTGCTTCAAAAAACTATTGAAAAGTACTGTTTTATAAAGGACTATACTTGTTTTTATCTCTCTTCTCCAACTCGCTAGGCGTTATATCTGTTTGCTTAGCCTTCTCTTTTATTTGTTTCCATTTGTCAATCTATATACCATGTTCAATAGCTACTAAATGAGGAGCTTGGTAATGCTCTGTGTTAGGTTGGGCCTCTTTGCTTTTCCAGATCATTACACCCTTAGGATCCTTCTTTCCTTGCTTCACAGAATTCTGTTTTGGCACCGGCTTAGGAGGTTGCACCTTGCATACATGCCCAATTTGACAACATGTTGGGCAATACTTCGGCCACCACTCATAATTAATGTTTTGATCAAATATGTAACCATTAGGGTCCATTACCTTCAACTTGGTAGGCAATGACATAGTGGTATCTATTTCAAGCAACACTCTAACATACGATGTTCTTTCCATTCTAGAGGTACAATCATCAGTGCATAGCGGATTTCCCAACCCACTAGCTATCCTGCTCAACAAGCCAATATTCCAGCAGTTTAGAAGGAGGCTCGGGAACGTGACCCAAAACATCAATCGCACATTCATTAAGAAAAGCATCAATAAAAGGTAATTTGTTTAAATTACTCTCATTTGTTATTTATTTTTATTTAATATTTTTCTTTTTTGTACTATATTAATATTTTTTATATTTATTATTAAGGATAAAGGTAAAAACAAATAACTAATTAAAGGTTGATTTTATGAGATGACAAATATTAAGAAATATTTATTTTTAATAAGAGCGATAATTAATTAGAAACGGAAGAGAAATTGATTGTTTATTTTTTTTTGAAATCTTTTTTTTTTTAAACTTGGGGTAAAAGAAAGGAAAAGTGGCAAAGGGGATTAACTCATATTATTTTAGTGTATATATACAGTCTCATTTGGCCCGTGCTGAGCCCGGGTCCAAAAGTACATTAATATTTATATTTATATTTATAAAGATTTTTCTAATTTTTTTTGCTACTCTGCTTTTTGTTTGTTTTTGTATAATATTGTATTAGTTAAAAGTAGTTGAATAATTTCTCAATATTTCTAGAATATTAAATTACATAATTCGTTTCAAATTTGTTGTCTTATTTTCTTTAGTTCATTTTGTTTCAAAAAGAATATTTCTTTTCTTTTTTAGAAAATTGTTTAAGACTATAAGATTAAAAGATATTTTGGCATTTTCTAAGTATCTTTAGTTTAAAAGGACAAAATTAAAAAATATTTATTAATTTTTAAAATTTCGTGCTAAGTCAAAATCAAACAGATAAATTGAAATAAAGGGAGTTAAAGGTTTTTGTAAGTTAAACAAAAAAAAAAAATTCAAACAAATGCATGCATTAAAACTCTTCTCTTTTTTATTTTACTGAAAATTTTTGTATGAAAGTCTTTAAATATCTAAATTGAGTTTTACCTTATGTTAAATTAACTTCATTATTTTTTTCTCAATTTAATTTCTATTGGCTAGCACATTTTTTAAATGAAAATGATTTTAATAATCTAAACAATATTTGATACTATAAATTATTGTATAATCATGTCAATAAAGTTAATTTATAATAAATATAGCATTTAAATTAAATTATTTATAAATCTAATTCAACAAAATACTTTTGTAAATATTTCTTCAATTGGTGAAAGGTTATAAAGGTTATTAAAGCTTCAATTAAGGGTAAAAAGACAAAATAGAATTCCCTCTGAGAATTAAAATTTAGGTATTCTCTCTTCTTATTATTATTTTCACATAAAAAATACTACAAAATTTTAAATTTAATTTTTGATTTGTTGGATAAATAGATCTTTTGTAGTGTCACTGACACTTCTTTTTATGAAGGGAGAAGTACTCACAAAAATACCTGAAGTTTGATCGGATTATCAGTTGAGTATACTGAACTTTGTGGGGGTCCTATTACACCCCCAGACTTTTTTTCGTATTTTAATGGCATATATCTGTCACTTGGCGCATTGCGTGTTAGCCACGCACATTGAGCGCGTGAAACTGTTAAAAAACGTTAAAAACTCCTTCTTTTTTTTTTGCCAAACAACCCCTAAATTTTCTAATTTTTTAAAGTTTTATATTTTTTATTTATTTTTTCATTCTCCTCTCTTCTCTTCTATCTTCTTTCTTTATTCTCTCAAACAATGGAGTCTTCAACAATGGTTGCTCCATTGTTAAATTGAAATTGAATGTAATTTCATCACACACATACACACCCAAAATGGTCATATTCAACACACCCAATTCAATTACATCAATTTAATTCAATTTCAACACACACATCCCAAATGGGTCATCTTCAATTCCATCAAAATGACAAAATTTAACCCATCATTTCCACCACCAACCAACCACCATTGATCAGCCACCAACTAAAGGGAAAAACTAAAAAGAAAATCCACTAAGAGAGGAAAAAAAATTGTTCGTCGAAACTAGAAGCAAATTTGAATAATTCTTGAAGAAAGTTTTCAATTTGAAACTTTGAATAATTTCAAATTCAATTTCATACTTGAATTTAAATTCAATTTCTAGTTTCCAATTTCCAGTTTCATTGCGTTCAATGTGCCACAGGTTGTGTTGAATAGTCGAAAATTGAAATTTGAATTTCCAGTTTTTTGGACTTGAAATTTGTAATTGACTCAATAAAATCATTTGAAATTTGATTTGTAGAAGGAATTTGAGTTATGGAATCTTTAATATGGTTATAATGGTGAAAAATGTTGAAAAGTGATAAAATGGAGAAGACAAAGTGCGTTTACTACACTTCCGACGTCGAAACTGAGTATAACTTTGCGGGGGACAATTAATTCCACTTTAAAAAAGTCTGGGGGGGAAGGGGAATTAATTCCACTTAAAAAAGTATAGGTGTATAATAGGACCCCCCGCAAAGTTCAATATGCTCAACTGGTAATCCGGTCAAATTTCATGTATTTTTGTGAGTATTCTCCCTTTTATGAATTATCACTTCTATAACATTTAAAAAATCCATATAATTAATCAAATTTACCAAAAGGATTGAGAATTTGCAAAGTTATTAAATCTTTATTTAAGGATAAAATGAACAAAAAAATATCATGTGAGGACTATCAAAGTTGGAGATCCTCCCTTATATATAGTAATAATAATAATATAAGGTTGGAATTTTGATGAATTGAGAAGGAAAATATATAAAAGAGAACACAAAGACGTTGTGTGATATGAGAGCCTTTTCAACACAAAAAAAGCAATAATAATATGTACCAGGATATTGAATTATAATTACACTCAAATGAGATGTTTAAAAACATATTTAAATATAGTGCTTTATAAAATAAAGTTATTTGTATTTTTCTACTACTAAGAATGTCCTTAAAAGTAAGTGTTAGTGCAAATGTTCCATTTAATTTTAGGATATTGTTTATTTAGACTAAAAAATATATGTAGATTTATTAAAAGCACGGAAAGATGTAACTTTCGGATATAGATTCAGCATAATCTAATTGTCAAAGTGCACGTACACCATATTTGAGGATTGTTATATAAAGCACAATTGAAATTCATGAATATTGTAAGTTTAACTACTAAATTGATGATTTACGAATCTAAAATTTTTAGAAAAATCAAATACCTTTTTGAGTTTGGAGTTGGATTTTCCAAAGTTAACTTCATACATGTATATTTGAAATTAATGTAGATTTAGATGTTAGAAGTTGAGTTTGAAAGTCTCTAACTTCAATTAGTACTTATTTGCCTTGAGTATAAAGTCGACGTGAAGCAAAAAAATTGGCTTTTATGTATGGATGAACAAATTTTTATATCTTTGTATATGACAATAATTAAAGGCGAAATTCATCGACAGCAGTTAAAGTTTGTACGATCTTTCATTTTGGCACCTAAATTAGATTTTTTTAATTTTTGACACCTCAACTAATATCCAAGTGTGTCATTTTGACACTTTTTGTTGAATCAACAAAAATATATAATGTGGGTGTATTACACACGCCAATGATGTGTAAAGTGACGAATTATATGATAACATATGTCATTTTACTCAAAAAATAATAATTAAAAATTAATAAATAATTTAAATTAGAAAAAAAAAACTTTAATTAATAAATACCTCCATCCCACCCCAAGGTCATCTTCTCAACATCCAACCCAAATTAGTCATTGCAATACCCCCCACCCCCACCCCCAACAAATCTCCTTCAATACACCCGCCCCCTCCCCCCTCCTCCAAATTCTTCTTCAAAATTATTGGGCTGCAATGCCGACCCCCCACCCACCCTATCTCAAAATCATCTTCTCCAATACCCTACCGCCAAAAATTATCCTCAGATAGTATATACATACGCGCGCGCACACTCTTCTTTTTTCTCTTTGTGATGATCTATGTGTAGAAAAATGAATTCTTTAATCAAATTGGGGCAAAATTCAGCTGAAAAAATAAAATTTTTAATCAAATTGAGAGACACACACTATAAATCAGTTGGAATCATCATCACCATCGCCATTTATGATATAATTGTAATCCAAATTCAAATTCTTAAAGTAATGAGAATTTTTGGTCTATCACTAATTCAAATGTGAATTCCAGCAGTCACACATCTTTATATCTTGAAAAGTTGAATGAGTCACTGAGAAGTTTGTGCAATTTAGTTGGTTGTCTTGTTATATATGGAGTAATGCTTAGAACAATCTGTTAGAATCATTTTCTCTCAATATTGTATTCTATTTGTTTCCAATCATTTTTGACCTTTTTCTTTCGATGTTTTCTCATTTTCCTGAGTTTGATGAAGATTTTTCCATGTTTCTCTAATTGAAGGGAAAAAATGGTGAAAATTTATAGGTATTAAGAAGAGGTTTTACTTTAACTTAAAGGGAAAGAATGGTGGAAAGCCATAAAAGAAAGAGTAGGGAAAGAGGAGAAAGAAAGATAAAAAAAATTATGAAAATACCATTCAAATGTGCTCAAAATACGTGTAGTACATGTGCCTTGCTGATTCAGCAAAAAGTGTCAAATGACATACTTGAATACTAGTTGAGGTGTCAAAATGAACAACGGCTAGTTTAGGTGCCAACACAAAAGATTGTGCAAACTTTAGGTGTGTGTCGATGGATTCCACCATAATTGAATGATGCTCAACATTATAAGATGCATAAAGAAACACATGACTTTTTATTAGCTTTTTCACAAGTTTAATATACACCAATACATAGGATAGTTACGCAAGAGTTCAACCCACAACATTATATTACACTAGTTTAATCGCACGTGTAATGTTTAATTATTTAAAATTGAAAGATTTTATCTATTGTGGAGATTTTTAATGAATTTAAAAAGTTTAAATCACTTTTCAAAGATTCTTCACACTTTAATATAATAATGTAAGCATAAACATATATTTTAGTGTACGCACATATATATTTTAGGCATAATATATAAACGGGACCTTTAACTTGACACCAAATTATAACTATGACCTTTAACTTTTCCAGTGCACAAGTAGGTCCTTTAACTATACAAAAAAACTGAACAAAAAATACTCCAATCCTACCTGACAAAATGCGTGTATACACTCAAAACCACGCGGGTCAGAGTTAGAATTAAAGTATTTTTTTATTCAGCTTTTGTATAGTTAAAAGGCCTACTTGTGCACCGACCAAGTTGAAGGTCATAGTTATAATATGTCCTTTTTTATTAGGTGACAACATCTGAGTTGATTACTAATCCACATAGGAGCGATTGAATTTCACGCATATAAGTGACAGAATTAGAGTGTTTTTTTGTTCAAGTTTTATATAGTTAAATGGCTTACTTGTGCACGGACATAGTTATAATTTGGTGTCAAGTTAAAGGTCCTGTTTATGTATTATGCCTATATTTTATCATCAGAAGTTCTAAGTGGTTGATTGATATCACTTTTGAGCTTGTCATGTCGTACCTCTTTTCCTTCCTGCCAAAGGCTAAGAAAGACGTATCAAGTTGAACCATATGTGTAGTACGGTTATTTTTTTCTATATTTAAATTTTTTTCTTTGTTTTTAAAGTCAAATATTTACAAAATCATTGATTATATTCTTATTACGTACTTAAAACTTTTAAAAATTTGATACTTATTAATTTTTTTTTTATTCTAAAGCTTTTATATTATTTTTAGATTTTTTCAAATATTCTTAAAATCAAATTTAGTTGATTTAGAACTCTTAAACTAATGAAAAAAAATATTAATTGTCATTAATTATGATGATTTCTAATAAAGAAATGGTTTGCCATAGATATATTTAATAATTTTCAACTCTTAAATATTAGGAAAAAATAGTGAAAAGATGATTTTGTCTAAACCAAAGAATTTTAATAAATGACAAAAAGTTCAAACAATATTTATAAGGCCTTCACACTTTTAACGCACTTCGTTTTTTTGAAATATTATTGATCTTAAGTAAATTTTTTTAGTTAACATAATCAAATTGAATAGCTAGATTCATATTAGAAAATAGTGCTTACGTTGTCACATCCCTTCACAAATTTGAACCGATTTTTTGGTCAAATCAAAATTTAACAATGATTTTCTTACTTTTATAGTATTATTTTTTTAAACAAAAGTTATCGTAATTATATTTATACAAAATGAGGCCCTCAAAAGTTTTTTTTTTTCCGGGTAGCTGGGTGCATTAAATTAGAAAGAGTAGGAATTACATATGCGGGCCAATCAACCAGGGTTAATTACAAAAAAAAAAGAGCAGTTTTGCTCAGCAAGAGTTTGAGCATTTGCTGAAACAAATCTTTCAAGATAAGTTCCTCTCATGTCTGTTGTCAATTCTTGAAGAGCATACATAAGTGGAACTTGCAAAAGATGAACTTCTCCAAGAATGTTGGAGGCTGATCACTGCTTAGCTAATTTATCAGCGACCTGGTTCTGTTCCCTGGAGCAATGCTTGACTACTGGAGCCCCTGCTTCCATCAGTTTTGACCTGCAAAGATTAACGATGCCATCATACTGAACATTGCCATGTTTGAGCATTAGTATAACTTCTATTGAATTAGTGTTCACTTCAATGGGGATAAGGTTTTGTTGGATAGCAATTGACAAACCCACCTGAAGAGCAAGTAATTCCATTTGGTTATTTGAAGCAAAGAGATAACTTTTGGTAAAGCCTATCATCCATTCGCCATTGTGGTTACGTATAACCCCTCCTATACCCCCTTTTTCTGGATTACCCAAGCATGGACCATCAACATTGAGTTTGTAGTGGCTCATAGGCGGAGGGATCCAGTTGATGTAAACAGTAGACTTATGTAATGACCCTTCAAGTCATTTTTCATATTTATGCTTATCTTTACCGTTTGAGCTTCTCCATAACTGTCCCAAGTCATTTATGACTTGATGGGACTGAGGGTTCGGTTACCAGATAGTTCGTTTGATTTTAGAGTCAATTTTCATTTAGATGTCTTCATTAGTTCCAAATGGCTATCGATTAAAAATTTCAGCGAAATGATCTCGGATGAAAATGTTGACTACGCCAGCATATCCGAAATATCAATTTTAGTCTAGGTAGAACTTTGGTTTGGGTCCCAATGCACCCGAGCTTATTTCGACCTATTAATCGAAAAGTCATAAAATCGAAACTATATATGTGGGCCTCACTTTTTACCTTAACGACCTTTTGTAGAAGTTTTGATGATCCCAATGGATTTGAGTTGTAGTTTACACTCAAATTTCACTATTGGATCATATATTTTGGGTCCCGGATGAGTTTCGAGGGTCAAAAACAAATTTTTGACTTTGCTGTCGTAGGGTACCGCGTCTGTTCGCCAAAGGGTTTATAAATAGACCCAAGGTTGCGATTTTGGGGATTTTTCTTTTACATTTGAGAACCTAAAACCCTAAATGGGTATGATAACTCAAAATTGAGTCTTGTGGGTATCCAGGGAGCTTGGTAAACATCTTTTATCATGATTATCATCCGGATTAAGGTAAGATTTCATCACCTTATTGGTGAATTTCATTGTTCTTGACCCAAAACTCCAATTTAACTTAGGGCTTGATTTAGCCCCAAATTTCATTTGTTTGTACCCATCAATTGAGGGTTATGCTTCCTTGGTGATAGATAAGCATTGGGTTGACCTCGAAAACGCGATTTCCGTATGTGGGATCCACTTGGGGTTTTGGGTGTCATTTTTGGACTCGAAGCACAATAGTGCAATATGGGTATCGTTAGAATTGTATTGATGAGTAGATTATATTTTTGATACTGTCATGACATTTTGGGGATTGTGAAGTGAAGACGAGCATGTGGTGCTTGAAGTGTGATTTTGCGGTTTAGCCTTGAGGTAGGCTTCTGTCTACTCTTCTTCATGGATGATGTATGATATATATTTCGTGTGAACGTGAATGTTAAGATTGATATTGGATAGAATGACTTAGTAGTGAATATACATATAAGTTTGGAGATCCTTGTAGAATCCTTTTGCTTTCTCCCTGATTTGGGTAAATTTGTAGCATGAATATGATATAAAGCTATGCTCAGAATATGGTTTTAGCATTTGAAGCATGATTTGTATATTTAGCCTTATTGGGCTAGTGTGATAGTTTTGGAACCGTAAGTTTGGTAGAGTTGATTTGAGTACCCTTGTTTCTAGTCGAAGTTACTATCTTAGGCGTTAATATGGCTTGCTTGACATCTAGAGGATGAACTAGATACCTTAGCCTAGTTTGGAGCATAATATGCCTAATTATGGAAATTATGGATTAGAAGTGGGATCATCCGGCCCACTTAGGTCAAGATTTGTGTTAGCCCTTGTAGGCTTAGTTGCGGATAGTAACCTAGTTGAGACTAATGAGCCTTATTTATGAGAATTACTTGGTGAATTGATAAATTATGATGATTTTCGTTAGATTATGATTAGTGCCCCATAGAGATGAATTTTCCTCCTTGTTATGATATTTGCCCCCTAGAGATGCATTTTTCTCTTTATTATGATATTTGGCTCACTGAGATGGATTTTTCTCTTAATTATGATATTTTGCCCATAGAGATGCATTTTGCTCTTTATTATGATATTTGGCCCATAGAGATGCATTTTTCTCTTAATTATGATATTTTGCCCATAAAGATATATTTTCCTCTTAATTATGATATTTTGTCCATAGAGATGCATTTTTCCTCTTTATTATGATGTTTGGCTCACAGAGATGCATGTTTACTCTTTATTATGATATTTTGCCTATAGAGATGCATTTTCCTCTTAATTATGATATTTGACCCATAGAGATGCATTTTCCTCTTAATTATAATATTTTGCCCATAGAGATGCATTTTCCTTTTAATTATGATATTTTGCCCATAGAGATGCATTTTTCTCTGAATTATGATATTTGGCCCATAGAGATGCATTTTTCTCTTAATTATGATATTTTACCTATAGAGATGCATTTTCCTCTTAGTTATGATATTTGGCCCATAGAGATGATTTTTCTCTTAGTTAGGATTATTGACCTTATAGAGACGATTTTCCTCTTGGTCATGATGCAAAACCTATAGATATGAGATGTCTAATAGAGACTATATGCTTGTTGATATTATGTCTCCTAGATGTGAGATGCCTCTTATATGTAAGATGATTATAGATATGCTACAGTTTATAAATATGATTATTGATATGAGTCCCAGATATGTATATGGGCCCAAGGCCATGATTAGAATGTTGTGATTATTCTGAATAAATTAATGGGCCAAGGGTCGTGTTATGGTACTGATTAAATATCCAAAAAGTGTTTATCATTGTGAATGATGTGATTGTGATTTATGAATATGAATATGTATATGTTTGTATACACATCTCTGCGGTATGGGTCGGAGGAAGATACGGTATGATGCTTATTATTCCATTGATTGAATACAGGTGATGACATGCATAGGTTTGGTACATTCATGATTATTTACCATTATAAATGATGTGATTATAACCGAAATATGATTTTATGGTTTTTCTTCTTGTTAGACGGTTAAGCTATGTGGTAACTAGTTGTCTATTAGCTAACTATTGCACTTGATGGCTAGAATGCTAATGTATTAATTAATGAATCTTGCTTAGTTGGAACATGGTAGCTAATGATGGTCAGTTAATAAAGAATATTATTTAATAAAAAATGATTAGGCGACAAGTAGTAATGTCTTGTCTAGTAATGATTAATAAAAATAGGATGAATAGTTGATAATAATGAATGGTGGATAAATGACAGTTTTTGTCTAATGATGAACCTAGACTAGATGTTAGACGTTGACTATTAAATGAATAGTGGTTAGTTGTTATCCCGCGAATAAGGATTATGTGAAGGATAATGTTTAGGTTAATAACTAGAGGTTATGTGATGATTAGCGAACTAGCAGTTTAATAATAATAAATATGGGTTAGCTAATAAGGAGTAATTAGGATGTATTGATAAGATAAATATCTTTACGGTTATGAGTATATCGGCTTGCGTCTGTGCACCTATTATATGCCTATATTTATGTGTCGAGAGTTATGATGATACATTGATACCCAGCAAGGCTGGAGGATATTATGATAATATTGATACCTGGTTCGAGTTCGGAGGATACTATTGAGATGATATTGATACCCGACAAGGCTGGAGGATATTATGATGATATTGATACCAGGTTTAAGTCTGGAGGATACTATTGAGATAATATTGATACCCGGTAAGGCCGTAGGATATTATGATGATATTGATACCCGGTTCGAGTCTGAAGGATACTATTGAGATAATATTGATATTCGGCAAGGCTGGAGGATATTGTGATAATATTGATACCCAGTTCGAGTCTGGAGGATATTATTGAGATGATATTGATACCTGGTGAAGTCGGAGGTTGATGACGATGATGATGGTCTTGATGAGGACAGTTATGATGTATTGTGATATTAATGGTATATTTTGCATTCATTTCTACATGCGCATCGCCTATCACCAGTATGCACCTATGTCTATCAGCCGGTATGGGATGGTTACATAGATATGAGTGAAGAATATGTCTTGTGTTATTGTTTGTTGATTGAACCTTCCGAGTCTGGGGCGGTGGGGGTATGCATAGGCTCGGCTAGGTATTTGTTGTCTGGAGTAGCCTATTATTTATGATGTTATTGATATTGTTATTATCATGGTTATGATCATTATTATGGATAGCTTATGACAGATTGGTCATGGATCCGGTATTGGGATTGAGGTATGTCTTTGACCTTTGCTATCTTTTGATTACATTACTACGCACGATTATTCTTTGTCTAGCCATATGGATTAGAAATCCTGAGTATGTTGGTATTGAATCCTAATAGTATTATAATGAGGTTTTAAAATGAGAACATGACGATTTAGGTTATGTTTGAGATGACCTCTTGTTTATATATATATATATATATATATATATATATATATATAGCTATATTAAGTCATGGTACTATCAGATATCCCTTTCTTCGTTGTTCATATTATATAGTCGTTCCTTCGCCTTGTATATTACAATATATCTTTCTTTTGCTCTTTATCTATATATTGACCTGGAATCTACGGTATAACTTTGGCATATATTGAATGTAGCTGGAATAAGATAGTTTACCTTGATAGTTCCTTAGTCTTATTATGTTAGACTCTTGGACATGAATAGGATAGTTGTCCCTGTTATTCTCATTGACTTATTATATGATTTATGGACTTTTAGTTGTAGTTTCCATTCTGTTTATATGTTGTATATATCTACTTTATCTTCAGAGGTCAGTTGACAGTTGCCTACTGAGTACCATTCGTTTGGTACTCATACTACACCTCTGCAGCCTACAGATCATAGTACGAGTTATCATCTTTGATGTGTGCATCGTGTGGAGTATCCCTGATTCGGAGACTTAGAGTGAGCTCCTGACGTTTGGAGTATTATTTATCTCTCTTCTATGTATTAGACTAGCCTCTAAGTTGTATTTAGAGGTAAGTTGAATCAGTGTATTTCTCCTTGATATATCACTTTTGTACTCTTATTCTGTTTAGAAGCTCTTGTGCTGATGCCACCAGGTTTTGGGATTCATCTATGTATTGATCTTTATCTCATATATTCTGCATTTTTTTCTTATGTTATTAAGTAGTCCGTTACTAGCCGTTCCGTACTATAGGTTGGCTTGCCTACTGGTGGGTTATGGTAGGTGCCATCATGACCTAAAAAGTTGGGTTGTGAAAAATTGGTATCAGAACCTAGGTTTCTTCGGTGTATTAGTACAAGAGTTAAGTGTTTGTAGAGTCTTGCAGATCGGTGCAGAGACATCCGTAACCTATCTTCGGGAGGCTATAGTGACATTTTAGGAAATTTACTTCATGACTCCTTATCGCGTGTCTCCATTCCTATGAACCTTGAACATATTCTTTGACTCTATTTTATTCCCGAAGGATGATCGATATTGCTGATAGATGGAGATAAGACTCCAATACGGGTTTCTAGAATTTCAGCGCAGTTTCAAACTAGAGTGTTAGATATGGATATCGAAGATCTTCAGTTGTAACTAAAAAAGATTTGGGTTGAGTCCCCATCAGATTGTCGGAGTATGGTATGATTTTTTGGGTCATGGTGACCATTCTGGATTATGAGGGGTAGTATCTCGAAGTATTTTAGATTTTTGGTTTGGTTGTGTTGTGATGAGACATTCGTTCAGAGAATGCCCCTGGTATGAGATAGGTGGTCAGATAGAGTTAGCCTATATTCTCCGCCAGCCTAGAGTTCTTGAGACAGACTATGATTTTAGAAGTTTGGACATAAATTTATGAATTTCTCTCGACGTTGGTTGGCCACCCATTTGAGCTCAGTTTGTGTCCTCGCTATGTTGATGCTTCAGGAATTGCTACGAGTATAGGGCGATTGACTACTAGTATAGAGAGTGTCTTCAACATAGGAGTTTCAGTTATTCAGCTCATTCAGGTTAGCCTCATGGTGTTGTGGCATCTTCAGTTATAGATGATGCGGTTGGTGACTTAGTTGATGATTCAGTCGGTCGGTCCGAGTTAGGCCCGTTTAGATTTATTTTCCCTATGTCCATCAGGCATGTGATTGCGGATGTCGCCACGACTGGTGTGCTTTTACTCTCGCCTTTATCTTTTATTATGTGTATTAGTATTTTCATACCCATTGATAATTATATGCCTTGATGAATTTATATCGGTCATTATGTGCCTTATTGTTGAATTCATGATTATATTACTACTCCATGATTTATTTCTTTTAGTAGTTGATGGAGCAGATCTATATTGATGTTTCTTCCCTATGGGTGTGTTTTGGGTTCGAGTCTCATTTATCTTGGCACATTAGTCCTGTTGTGGCCCTTGAGTGGTACATAATATTGATGCTCATTTTGGTACCGCCTATCGAGTATATTAATTTTGATGTTGATGTTGAGCTGTCATGGATTCATCTCATAGGTAAGTTGGTTCGCTCTCTTGTAATAAATTACCTTGTTGTTAGTGCGGAGATTGGATACTCTTTTGTCGTTATGATATGGTTTTGTCTAGAGAAGATGAAAGACAGAGGCAGGTGGCCTTTCCTATGATCGCTTCTAAAGTTGGAAAATTAGAAACTCTTTAGCTTGAGTTGTTGGCACTCTGGTGGTTGTCTCGACTTTAACCTTGGCTTTGACATTGTTATGTCTTCTTTGATGATGTGGTTCTTAGGTGGATTCAGAAAATTCCTATTTCAATATTTGTTTGGCCTAGTAAGGCTTGGTGGAGTGATTCTCCTCGATGATATGTATTTAGGGGTATTTCTTTGCCTAGATGGGGTATCGTATTGGTTCAGTTTTGACTTGAATCTTTGGAATGGCGATTGAAAAGTATGGTAAATTTGGATTATTAGTGCCTAGTCATTCTTAGTTTTGTTTAGATATTTGAGACCGAGCGATTCAGCCTTGGTATTGAGATTTCAGCTTGGTGTTGTAGAGCTTGCGTGGAGCTTCTATTTTAGAGTTGTCTTCGTTCAAATTTCATTTATAGGCTGGTTGAGCCTACTTTGTGGTTGTCTATTCGGTTTTCTTGACGTCGATTGGATTATAGTTGATAAATGTTCAGATGATAGCTCATGGGCCCCATATTGGTTATATCAGTTTTGACCTCGAGATTCAATTTTATTTAGGAATTTTGGATGATTTACTCAATAGGAGAAATATACTTAAGTTGGTATCAACGTGTTGTGGTTTAGATTTGCGTGCATTAGTCTTTTTAGTTCAGTTGGAGGCCATTTAGCGATTGAAGTTGAGGTTTAGTTGTTTGGGAAGTAAAGTGAGGGTGCAGGTTAAAAAAGGGATACCCGTGGTGAAATCCCTTGCAAGTGTTCTCTCCTCGTGGAGGTTACCTGGGAAATCATGGATGGAGCATGCGGGCCCAGTACCTCATCACTTCGAGCCTTTGAGATTCTTTCTATTTGTTGACTTTCGGGGATGGAAGTCCTTTTAGCAGTGGATATTGTAATGACCCTTCAGGTCATTTTTCATATTTATGCTTATCTTTACTATTTGAGCTTCTCCATAGCTGCCCCAAGTCATTTATTACTTGCTGGGACTGAGGGTTCAGTTATCGGACAGTTCGTTTGATTTTTAGAATCAATTTTCTATTTAGAAGTCTTCGTTAGTTTCAAATGACTACCGATTAAAAACTTCAGTGAACCGATCTTAGATGAAAATTTTGACTGTGCCAGCATATTCGAAATATCAATTTTAATCTGGGTAGACCTTTGGTTTGGGTCCCAATGCACCCGAGCTCATTTCGACCTATTAGTTGGAAAGTCATCAAATCGAAACTATATATGTGGGCCCCACTTTTTGCCTTAACGACCTTGTATGAAAGTTTTGATGATTCCAATGGATTTGAATTGTGTTTTACACTCAAATTTCACTATTGGATCATATATTTTGGATCCCGGATGAGTTTCGAGGGTCAAAAATAAATTTTTGACTTTGCTGTCTCAGGATACCACATCTGTTCGCCGAAGGGGTCTATAAATAGACCCAAGGTCGCGATTTTGGGGATTTTTCTTTCACATTTGAGAAGAAAACCCTAAATGGGTATGATAACTCAAAATTGAGTATTGTGGGTGTCTAGGGAGCTTGGTAAACATCTTTTATCATGATTATCATCCGGATTAAGGTAAGATTTCATCACTTTATTAGTGAATTTCATTGTTCTTGACCCAAAACCCCAATTTAACTTAGGGCTTGATTTAGCCCCAAATTTCATTTGTTTGTACCCATCAATTGAGGGTTATGCTTCCTTGGTGATATATGAGCATTGGGTTGACCTCGAAAACGCAATTTCTGTATGTGGGACCCACTTGAGGTTTTTGGTGTCATTTTTGGACGGAAGCATAATAGTGAAATATGGGTATCGTTAGACTCGTATTGTTGAGCAGATTATATTTTTGATAGTGTCATGACATTTTGGGAATTGTGAAGTGAAGACGAGCATGTGGTGCTTGAAGTGTGATTTTGCGGTTTAGCCTTGAGGTAGGCTTCTGTCTACTCTTCTTCATGGATGATGTATGATATATATTTCGTGTGAACATGAATGTTAAGATTGATATTGGATAGAACGACTCAGTATTGAATATACATATAAGTTTGGAGATTAGATGGGGTTTTGGACCCGTAGGTTGAATTACTTAATACCCTTGTAGAATCCTATTGCTTTCTCTCTAGTTTGGGTAAATTTGTAGCATGGATATGATATAATGCTATACTCAGAATATGATTTTAGCATTTGATATTTAGCCTTATTGGGCTAGTGTGATAGTTTTGGAACCGTATGTTTGGTAGAGTTGACTTGAGTACCCTTGTTTCTAGTCGAAGTTACTATCTTAGGCGTTAATATAACTTGCTTTACATCTAGAGGATGAACTAGATACCTTAGCCTAGTTTGGAGCATACTATGCCTAATTATGGAAATTATGGATTAGAAGTGGGATCATCCGGCCCACTTAGGTCAAGATTTGTGTTAGCCCTTGTGGGCTTAGTTGCGGATAGTAGACCTAGTTGAAACTAATGAGCCTTATTTATGAGAATTACTTGGTGAATTGATAAATTGTGATGATTTTCATCAGATTATGATTTGTGGCCCATGGAGATGCATTTTCCTCTTTATTATGATATTTTGCCTCTAGAGATGCATTTTCCTCTTTATTATGATATTTTGTCCATAGAGATGCATTTTTTTCTTAATTATGATATTTTGCCCATAGAAATGCATTTTTCCTCTGAATTATGATATTTGGCCCATAGAGATGCATTTTTCTCTTAATTATGATATTTTACCTATAGAGATGCATTTTCCTCTTAGTTATGATATTTGGCCAATAGAGATGATTGTCCTCTTAGTTATGATTATTGAGCTTATAGAAATGATTTTCCTCTTGGTCATAATGCAAAAACTATAGATATGAGATGTCTAATAGAGGCAATATGCTTGTTGATATTATGCCTCCTAGATGTGAGATGTCTCCTATATATGAGATGATTATAGAAATGCCACGGTTTATAAATATGATTATTGATATGAGTCCCGGATATGTATATGGGCCTAAGGTCATGATTATGATGTTGTGATTATTCCAGATAAATTATTGGTCCAAGGGCCGTGTTATGATACTGATTAAATATCCAAAAAGTGTTTATCATTGTGAATGATGTGATTTCGATTTATGAATATGAATATGTATATGTTTGTATACACATCTCTCCGGTATGGGATGGAGGAAGATGCGGTATAATGCTTATTATTCCATTGATTGAATACTGGTGATGACATGCATAGGTTTGGTACATTCATGATTATTTACCATTATAAATAATGTGATTATAACCGAAATACGATCTTATGGTTTTTCTTCTTGTTAGACGGTTAAGCTATATGGTAACTAGTTGTCTATTAGCTAACTATTGCATTTGATGGCTAGGAAGCTAATGTATTAGTTAATGAATCTTGCTTAGTTGGAACATGGTAGCTAATGATGGTCAATTAATAAATGATATCATTTAATAAAAGATGGTTAGGCGACAAGTAGTAATGTGTTGTCTAGTAATGATTAACAAAAATAGGATGAATAGTTGATAATAATGAATGGTGGATAAATGACGGTTTTTGTCTAATGATGAACCTAGACTAGATGTTAGACGTTGACTATTAAATGAATAGTGGTTAGTTGTTATCCCGCGAATAAGGATTATGTGAAGGATAATGTTTAGGTTAATAACTAGAGGTTATGTGATGATTAGCGAACTAGCAGTTTAATAATAATAAATATTGGTTAGCTAATAACGAGTAATTAGGATGTATTGATAAGATAAATATCTTTACGGTTATGAGTATATCGGCTTGCGTCTGTGCACCTATTATATGCCTATATTTATGTGTCGAGAGTTATGATGATACATTAATACCCAGCAAGGCCGGAAGATATTATGATGATATTGATACCCGGTTCGAGTTCGGAGGATACTATTGAGATGATATTGATACCCGGCAAGGTCGGAGGATATTATGATGATATTGATACCCGGTTCGAGTCCGGAGAATACTATTGAGATGATATTGATACCCGGCAAGGTCGGAGGATATTATGATGATATTGATACCCGGTTTGAGTCTGGAGGATACTATTGAGATGATATTGATACCCGGTAAGGCTGAGAGATATTGTGATAATATTGATATCCGGTTTGAGTCATGAGGATACTATTGGGATGATATTGATACCCGATGAAGCCGGAGGTTGATGACGATGATGATGGTCCTGACGAGGACAGTTATGATACATTGTGATATTGATGGTATATTTTGCATTCATTTCTGCATGCATATCGCCTATCACCAGTATGCACCTATGTCTATCAGCCGGTATGGAGTGGTTGCATAGATATGGGTGAATAATATGTCTTGTGTTATTATTTGTTGATTGAACCTTCTGAGTCTGGGGTGGTGGGGGTACGCATAAGCTCGGCTAGGTATTTGGTTGTCCTGAGTAGCTGGTTATTTACGATGTTATTGATATTGTTATTATCATGGTTATGATCATTATTATGGCTAGCTTATGACAAATTGGTCATGGATCCGATATTGGGATTGAGGTATGTCTTCGACCTTTGCTATCTTATGATTACATTACTATGCACGATTATTCTATGTCTAGCCATATGGATTAAAAATCCTGATATATTGGTATTGAATCCTGATAGTATTATAATGAGGTCTTAAAATGAGAACATGACGATTTAGGTTATGTTTGAGATGACCTTATGTTTATATATATATATATATATATATATATATATGTCTAGCTATATGAAGCCATGGTACTATTGGATATCCCTTTCTTCATTGTTCATATTGTATAGTCGTTCCTTTGCCTTGTATATTACAATATATCTTTCTTTTGCTCTTTATCTATATATTGACCTGGGATATACGGTATAGCTTTGGCATATATTGAATGTAGCTGGAATAAGATAGTTCACCTTGATACTTATTTAGTCTTATTATGTTAGACTCTTGGACATGAATAGGATACGTCCCTTGTTATTCTCATTGACTTATTATATGATTTATGGACTTTTGGTTGTAGTTTCCATTCTGTTTATATGTTGTATATATATATACTTTATCTTTGGAGCTCAGTTGGCAGTTGCCTACTGAGTACCATTCGTTTGGTACTCATACTATACCTCTGCAGCCTGCAGATCATAGTACGAGTTATCGCCTTTGATGCGTGCATCATGTGGAGTAGCCCTGATTTGGAGACTTAGAGTGAGCTCCTGATGTTTGGAGTATTACTTATCTCTCTTCTATATATTAGACTAGCCTCTAAGTTGTATTCAGAGGTAAGTTGAATTAGTGTATTTCTCCTTGATATATCACATTTGTACTCTTATTATGTTTAGAAGCTCTTGTACTGATACCACCAGATTTTGGGATTCATCTATGTATTGATCTTTATCTCATATATTTCTAATTCTTTTTCTTATGTTATTGAGTAGTCCGTTACTGGCCGTTCCGGACTACAGGTTGGCTTGCCTACCGGTGGGTTATGGTAGGCGCCATCATGACCTAAAAAGTTGGGTCGTGATAACTTACTTGCTTTGAGTTGAGGTTTGTTATTGAGAAGACTGTACTCGATCGCTTCATTGTAAGCATGATTGAAAGAAGGCTTTGTTGTGCCCTGCTGGAATAAATTCTGGTTCATGGACTTTCTGATTTCCCAGAGACAATGTGGAATGATTTCATGCCATGGAAGAATGTGGTCAAAAGCCTTGTGCTTAGTAGCTTTCCAAGCATTAGACCAGTTGGTATTTGAGAGGTTCGAGAGATGACAGGTTATTTTTGAAGAAGTATTAGTGAAGGTGTTGCCCAGATGGCAGGGGTGGAGGGGCACTTAAAGAAAAGATGATTTGTGTCCTCGTTGGAGTTGGGGCAAGATTTGCAGTGAGGGTTTACATCCAGGACTTTCCTCGCGAGGTTGAGGCCTGTGGGGAGTCTATCATGGTAAAGAAGCCACATAAAAACTTTGATCCTGGGAGCTGTTGGGAGGCCCCAGATCCAGTTGAAGGTTTTGGCAGGGTCAGACATATTGTGATTGATCAGGTGATGGTAGGCACTGCTAGTGGAGAAAGTTCCTTTGCTATTTATAGTCTAGACAGGGGTGTCCAAAGCTACTTTTGTGTTGGGGAAGAAAGAGTTTTAGATATGGTGAATGAGGCCCGAGGGATGACCATAGAGATGTTGTCAAAGTTCCAAGAGTCCTGGTGCCATACCTGGTTGAGAAGGGCCCCCACATCAGTGGAAGTTAGAGGCCAGAAATGAGGTTCCTAAGAGGTTGGGAGTTAGGGTCCATCTATCATACCAGAACAACACTTTGGAACCATCCTTGATAGCCCAGGAAGAAATTTTCTTGCATCTAGTCCAGCCTTGGTGAATGTTTTTCTAAGTCTTAGAGGCATTATTGTGGCACAGCATGCCATCTTGGCCATGCTTTCTTTTCAGGACTTAGACCCACAGGCTTTCAGGTTGGTGCATAACTCTCCAGGCAAGAATCATAAGGATAGATTGGTTTTTAAGGTAGGCTCTTTGGATGCCAAGACCACCATCCCTTTTAGGGAGAGTCACCTTTTCCTAAGAGATCATGTGCATTTTCCTTTTCTCATTAGTAGATCCCCAAATGAAGTTCCTAATAATTTTGTCAATATGATTCAGAATTTGATTCAGAATTTATTTAGGAATGGAGTTGTACTGCATGATATGGTTGGGATGCTGCTGAGGGTAGTCTTGGCTAGGATGGTTCTGCCAGCCATATTAAGGAACTTAGTTTTCCATCCACCAAATTTGGTGTTAAGGGAATCTAAAATAAAGTGGAAGTCCCTATTCCTGGGCTTTGAGTGGAAAATGGGGAAACCCAGATACCTGCCTAATCCTCCTTAGGCTTGATGTGAAGAAAAGTACCTAGCTGATTCTTAAGCTTAGTGGTACAGTTATTGGAGAAAATAACTTTAGATTTTAAGTTATTTACTCTTTGGCTAGAATGGAGGGAAAAACATTTAAGGGTGTCAACGATGGTCTTGCAGTTTTTCTCATTTGCTTTGGCTATAAGGATAAGGTCATCAGCAAAGAAGAGGTGGGAGATTCTTGCCCTCTTCTACTAATTGAAATTGGATCCCAATTGAGGGGGTCAACTTCATGGTCAATCTTTCTGGAGAGAAGCCTAAAGGTTAGATTTTAGAGGCTTTACCCGAAAGTCGGCTCTGCTTTAAGAAACATGAAACATTCAATCTTACTATAATTCATCTCGTATTTATTTCACTTTGTTAACATTATGTATTAGTAAATACAAAATCGTCATTTAAGGGGAAAAAATAACAATATGCTTAGTTATATTTGAAATTACAAATATTTATGCATAGAGATATTTATGAAACTACATACATAAAGTTCACTCACTCCATTTCAGCTTAGATCAAATACACATGTTTCATTAATACATGTTTAATTGACTAAATACATATATAGTCTCCTGAATCTGTTGATTTTTTTGTATTGACACTTAAATTAAGACATGTTGATATTAAATATCTCAACTCTGTGTAAATTGAGCACAAATTACAAAATTTCATATTAGGTTCAGAACGTGAAAGTTACTTGTCATGACATGAAAACTATAACCAATGATAAAACTATATGTCATTGTAGAAGAAAGAGTAAAAAAAAAAGAAAAAAATATTTTTTTTATGACTTCTTCTTCCTCTAGAAGTCTTTATCTCTTTCCACCATTAAAGCACCAATAACTAATAACATATTACTAAATTTCTTCTTTCTCCCTCGTTTGTCATTATAACCCGTCTTTTTTCTTACATCCGTCCTTTTTTTTTCCTCTTTTATTTTTTCTCTCACTTCTCAAATACAATTTTCAGAGAGAAGAAAAAAGAAGACCTCACCTCCACTTCTCTATTTTTCCATCTGAACAACACCCAACAACCATTAGAGGAAGACAGAAAGTAGCAGTACAATAAACATATTGATATACAGCAACAAGCAACAATAATAAAGAAGAGAACCACATGATTTTGATTTTTCCGATGAAAAATTCATCGAACGCCATTCCAACAACCATCTTTCCCTCCCTCACTTCTATCTTACTGAAAAAACACCGACGAACAAACCAATGACAACAACAATCAACAACACTACTAAACCACCAACAACACACCCTCAAGGGCCTCCGCCTCATTTCCTGACGAGCTGTCGGTGAAATTCATGCAATGAATTCACTGACCAGCTTCGAACCATCATCCACTTCACCGAAAAACAACCATTTTCCTTCATTTACGCACACCCCGTCAAACTCAATAAATTCTTTCTCAACGTCTTTTTATTTCTTTTTCCATAAAACACAAAAATAAATTTCTTTCTTTCTGCATAATTTGATTATACACACAATATTGAATTTTTGATGTTGAATTTTTGCACAAGAACTCATATTTTTAAAGTTGAATTTGATTTTTCAGAGAATTTTACTACAATTGCTAAGAGAAAAATAAAAATAAGAGTAAATTATGGCTTCTCACTCTCCTAGTGGAGAGTGTATACACATGCCATGTCAATAATTTTATTTAATTGACACCCTCTATGAAGAATTTAGGGATTGAATGAGAACATGAATTAATTGAGGTGTTAATACGAAAAAAATCAACAAGTTCAAGGGATTACGTATGTATTTCGCCTGTCTAATTTTATTATACAATTTTAAGAATTTATTCATTATCTCTCGGTCTCTTGGAGAAGATATGACTTCCAAAAAAAATACATTTTAAATGATAAAAATATATATTATCACGATAAATTTAATATAGTCTGCTTATACAATTGTGTAGGATATTACTTAACTTGAAATTCTTGCCCTTTTTGCAGGTTTGCACCTTGCTATCATGCACAATCTCAAATCTTTGTAATAAATGTTGATGCCAAGCAAGTCAATGCTATGTTATCAAATATAAACAAATGCACTGATAACTCTATACTTTTGTCAAATTGCACGTACCTCCTCCTACAATTGGGTAGTCCAGTGGTCACTTATGTCTATAGAGAGCAGAACAGGCTAATTGATGGCCTTACAGGGAAAGTCATTTCTACTGCATTACCATCCAGTTTATCTACTAGTACTTCAGTCACGGCTACTGCTACTACTTTTTGATCGCCTCCTCAAGAATTGATGAACTTTTTGAAAGCTGATAAGCGAGGAGACTATGCTACTAGATGTGTCAAAATCGTTGGGATTTTACCACCTAGTACTTATGTAAATATTCCTACTAGTTCTGGTTTAGACTCTAATGGATGGTCTGTAAATACTGCACCAAGTACAGATATTATGATGGTTGTGCTAGCAAACGCCTCTCTGTAATTTTTGCTATGAAGCTAATATAATATTACTATCCTTAGTATAAAAAAAAAAGGTATGTAAATTATTGCAGTTGATGTAAATTATGAAAAAAAAAATCAATTAAAATAATCAAGTAACAAACAATTTTTCGAGTAATGAAAGTTGCAACAACATCATACCCAATAAAATCATAAAAGCCATAACAAAGAAAATATAATTATAAATTAGTATTTTCTTCCCTTATTGTGTTAGTAAAATTCTTCGTAAATATTATATTAATGTCTTATAAAAGATCCAATCATATAAATTTTACCTAATAAACGCTAGATATAACTACATATGAGTTTATATCTTTGTTATTTGTGTTAGTTAAGCAAATATTTTAAATCTAAAGAATCTATTAAATTGGAGAAATGCGTAGAAAATGTTTATTTCATTTTTGATAATATAGAGCAAGGAAATATTCATTTGAATATGATTGTTGTTATGGAGCAAGAAATTGAATCAAATTTGTTTAGTGATCATAAACTTATTGATTTGGACCAAATTAATATACGTCAATTTCATTTCATTTCATCAGTTTAAAAGAATCATCAATCACTGTGATCTCTTTCTTAGGTAAGAAATTGTATCTGTTCTTCTTTTTTCTCCCATTCATTATGTTGATCAATAATCAATTAAAATGCTTTTATACTTCTCCGCCACTCACACAATAATAAAAAAATATTAATGTATTTTCATAAAGTGAAATTTGAAGACGGTAAAATGTATGCAGTCCATCATATAGAGAGACTGTTTTTGATAGACTTCCGACTCAGGATAAATAACATTATAACAAATAGAAAATATAAAAGTAAACAACAAAATAGAATAACACACCGTAGAGAATAAAAAAAATAAAATACTGACAAAGTAATACTATAAATTATTTATTTAAAATCACAAATATTATCAGAATATTACAAACACGAATCTTTTCTTTAGGAAAGAAACTACACAGAGTTCTTTTTCTATCCCAAGCTTTGTATTAATTAATTAATAATCAATTAAAGTGCTCAATACTTCTTCGATACTCGTACAAAGACTTAATCCTTTAAAAAGAGTAAATTACATATTCCAAAATAAAATTATTTTGATTTTACTTGGCGAATCCTCTTATATTTATAAAAAGACTAGATTGCATCTTAAACATTATTTTTTTTGTTTCTCATCCGGTGTTCGGTGCCCGTATTGGAGCCCCGATTAATCCGAATCGCGCGTTGTAGGGCCCATTAAAGTGGCAGCGCTCCCAACAGAATTTTCTACATACCCAAGGTCAAATCCCCGACCTCTGATTAAGGGTGGAGCAACAACGCCATCCACAACACTACAGTCCATGTTGGTTTAAACATCATTACATTGGGGGCAAATGTGTCAGTTTTTATTAAATAAATCAAAGTTCCAAGAAGATATGATATGTCGAAATAGATATTTATTTATTTATTGGCTAAATGTCGAGGTAAATAAAGGGCGTGCTCATTGTTAGGTACAGAGGAAAATATTTTGCAAAAAAAATATTTTTAAACTTTTACATATTTAGTTGGTCAAATATTTTAAAAAATATTTTTTCCAAAATAGGACGTTTTTAGTGGAAATTGTGAGAAATAAGCTTTGTAAGTGACATATAGACATTCGTCTTGATTGTTTCATCCCTACTATCTAACTCGTCGACCCCATTTCTATCGTAACCCCAGCCCCCGAACCTCCATCCCTATCAGTACATATCTTTACCCCTCCATCGTCCCACCTCCCATAGTCTTTTCTAAATTATACATAAATATTTTGAGATAATATTTTTTTATGTACGCAAAGGTGTTTTGGGGATGAGTTATGAGGAAGTTTGCATTAAAAATGCTTTATTGTGCAAATAAAAAATTTAGATTCATAAGATGTATGCCCTAGAATTTGAGATGTACATCGTGGGCATAAAAGCCTACACTTTGGATAGTAAATTTATTTTTTATTATTTGAAATGTATTTTTGCTATAGATCATTTTTTTAATTTATTGATGTAATGGCATTGGTACTTGATGTTATTATCCATGTTTTCATATTGTAGTGATTTTTCATGAAATATATAAATAAAATAAAGCAATTTTGATAGAAAATGAAATTGTCATAAATAATCTTTTAAAATGATTAATCTTGATATTGATCAGATAGAAATTATATTACAGAGAGACGACTTTATTTATTTTTAATCATTACTTTTACATTTTTTGTCCTCCTTTTTTTGGACATATAAACAAGAATCTGCGTAAATATTAAGTAAGAATGAGAAAGATTATTAGTACATGTGTAGGAGTAATTTTCATGGATAGTCATTCATGGTTTGAAAATTATCTGTAAATATTATTTTTACTTTTTTAGGACAAAAATATCACTACTCAACTAGCGCTATTTTCCTCAAAAATATACTTGATACTTCAAAAACATTTCTTCTCTCCTAGTTAGCATGTCACACACACACATATATAATAAAGATGAATACAATAATTAAATTCAACATCTTTTGGAGAATTTATTTAATTAAACCTAACTTTTACCAAAAAATTGTTAAGCCGATCGACATTCATTTACCACCTGTAAAATATAACAAAATAATACGATAATAGAGATATCAAAATAATACAGAGAAAATGGTCAAAAGCCTCCCCAACCTTTACCCCAAATCTCAACTATACGCTATACTTTGCAGGGATCATATGACCCCCTGAACTATTTTAAAGTGAAATTATTACCCCCTGAACTATTTTAAAGTAGAATTATTGTTATTAACCCACCCCCACCCCCACCCGAAAACTGACAACGAGTCATTTAGGATGGGGTGTGATGCACGCGTTGCCACGTCATTTTTTTTCTTTTTTTACTCTACAAAAAATAATTATTTAACTTTATTACTTCCTTTCTTTTTCCTCATTTTCCATTTTGCTCCATTTTCTTCTTCAACCTAATTTCATCTTCTTCTTCAACCCATTTTGCTCCACACAACGACCACATCTTCAGCTAGAGAAACATAACCCCATAAAGGCAACAAATGATTCTTGTTAGGTGAGAAATTGAAAAGTAGGAAATTCTTAGCACTTTCCAAAAACGGATTTTTTGAGCTTTGAGTAATGGCATTTTGTGTTTTAACTTTTAATAGTGTTGAAGGCAAGAATTTTATCTTCTAGGCTTTGTGTCATGATTCACAATATGATTTTGCAGTCATAGATACCAAAGTATGTAGCTATAGGAGTTCTAAATTCTTTTTTGGAAATTATATATGGCATTGTGGGTTATGTTGGAATTATATATGGTATTGTTGAAATTCGAAGCTTTGAGCTCACCATTAATGGCGGATCTTGAGCAAAAATAGAGAAAATCGGAGAAATGATTGGAAATTATATATGACATTGTGGAAATTCAAAGTTTTGAGCTCGCTATAATGGAGGATCTTCAGCAAAAAGAGAGAAAATTGGAGTTCTTGAATTTTTTCAAGTTTTTAAATCAGAGTTGCTCATCTTCCTCATTCAAAAATTCATTAATCGGAGAAATCTTCTTGTTTCCTCAGTTCAAGTGTTTTTTGTGTTCGGTAATAACATTTTTCAAATTATCGAAAAACACCATTAATGAGTTCAAGAAAGATGAGAAAATGAAATTGGAGATGAGGAAGATGAGGAACTCCATTAATGAGTTCTTGAACTTTTGTTCTAAAAAGGAGAAGAAGAAGACATGAGAAAATGAATAAGAAAAAGTAATAATTAAAATTATTTGTATAAAAAATATTAAAAATAAATTTTTAATAAAAAAATTCGTGTGAAACACACTCTCTTACTATGTCAGCGTTTAGGGAGTAATAATTTCACTTTAAAATAGTTTAGGAGGGGTCATAGGACTCCTGCAAAGTATAAATGTGTAGTTGAGATTTGGAGTAAAGGTTGATGACGCTTTTAACCATTTTCTCAAATAATACAACTAAACTTAACCTTTACACAAAAATATTCTCAAAACAGAGATATAAATACAATACAATGCAATTAAACCTAACCTTTATCTAAAAAATTTCTCAAAGGCGACTAACATTCATCTATCACCTGTAAATTCATCTACGACCTGTAAACTACAACAAAATAATATAATAATGATCACAAAGTTTTAATTTTGATGAAAATAATTCTTGTCTGAGCTAAAAACCAATCTAAACATACAACCGAATCAAGTTAGATGAGCATCAATTATATTTTTCAATAATTAAATCGGTTTCTTCTCTAGTTTAACGTGCATCTCAATATTTATAGAAGTATTTGCTTAATAGGAGGAAAAAATATTAATTGTTTGTCCTTCCATATAATTTGGGAGTCTCATATATTTTAGAAATTCAGATAATAAAATAAAAATAATTAAATAATAAATTAAAGAAAATAGTGAAAATTTTGTCTAAAGAAAGGTGTTTTAATAAAGGAAAAAAAGTTCAAATCATTTTTCAAGGGTCTTCACACTTTTAATATATTATAGATATATATTGTAGGTTATGAATATAGATATAGATTAGATGTTGAGGGTCCATGCTGCTATTTTTAAAAATTAGAAGTTATTAACTGTCGTAAGTTATAATAGTTTTTTTATATTTTTCAAATAGTACATGTTACTCTCTTTGTTTAAACTTTGATGTAATGATAGTCAACTATATTTTCAAAATAATTTAAGCTTTCAATTATTTAAATTTATAATACATTTTTTCTATTTAAATTTAAGTGACACTGATATGATTTAGAGAGTCAACCAAATATTTTATATCTTTAAAATATTTTAGGCTGTTAATTATTATGATTTATAGTATTGTTCTTTGTATTTTTTTTTTTAATATATAACAGATTAAACTTTATTTTTTAGATATTTTAAGTTGTTAACTATTGTAATTTATAATAACTTTTATGTAATTTTTAAATAATACATATTACTCTTCTTGTCCAAATTTTTGTGCCATTGGTAGTCAATTATATTTCTAAGTATTCCAATTTAAACGGCATTGAAAATTTTGAGAGTCAACCAAATATTTTATATTTTAAATTCTTTTAAGTTGTTAATTATTGTGATTTATAGTATTATTTACATATTTTTCTGAAATATAAAACATATTTTTTATTAGATATTTAAGCAGTTAAATATTGTAATTCAATTTAAGTGCACTGTTATCATTTTAACAGTCAGACAAATATTTTATATATTTAAAATTTTTAAAATTATTATGATTTACAAGATATATTTTTGTATTTTTTAAAAATATATAACAAATTTTAAAAATTAAGACAAATAAATTAAAATGGATGAAAAAATGAAGGCAGGGAAAAAGACTAATGAAGTCGTGTCAAAGCAAGCGGACTGACCTTTAAATTTTTTAAGTTGTTAATTATTGTGATTTATAGTTTTTTTTATATATTTTGTAAAAAATATATAACAAATTTAATTATTTTGTAGATATTTTAAGCTATTAACTATTGTAATTTATAATATTTTTTATTTAATTTTTATATAATACTATATGTTACTCTCCTTGTCCAAAATTTGTGGCATTGATAGTCAATTATATTTTTAAAATAATTTAATTTTTTAATTATTGTGATTTGCAGTACTTTTTCTTATATTCCGATTTAAGTGACACAATCGTTAAATGGCATAATAATTAATTAGGGTTAATATAATAAAATCATGATTGAAGTAGTGAAACAGACACGTCTTAAATGATTCATAATAACTAATTAGAAGTGATATAAAAAAATTATTATAAAAAATTATTTGTAGAAAAAAATTAAGTGGGTCTCATATAAGACATCAAGATAGTTTTTTTAAAAAACATTATTAATTTATTTAATACTTAGATGACTTTTTAATAATTTTTTAATATTATTTTTTTAATATTTAAATGGATTATAATAATTAATCAGGATTGAAATAGTAAAATTACCGTTAAAGCAGCTGAAACAGACATGTCATCAATATCTATTTTACCTTTTTTATTAATTTTTTTAAAATATTTAAATAACATATAATAATTATTTACGAATTATATAGTAAAATCACATAGCAAGCAGCACGACCCTAAGCTGCTCTCCTATTCACTCTTATATATATACTAGTTACTAATAGCCCGTGCAAGGCACGGGCCCAATAAATATTTTTTAAAAAATTATTTTAATTATTGCGATTTTTAGTATTCTTTTACATATTTTAAAAAAATATATAACATATTATTTTTTTAATATTTTAAGTTGTTAACTATTGTAATTTATAATACTTTTTATGTAATTTTCAAATGCTTAAATGACCATAATAATTAATTATGGGTGATATAGTAAAATTACGATTGAAGTAGCGAAGCAAATATGCTTTAATGACTTACATTAACTAATTAGAAGCGATATAGAAAAATCACTATAAAAAATACTTGTAAAAAAATTTAAATGGTGATAATAATTAATTAGGAGTGACATAGTAAAAACCACGATTGAAACAACAAAATAGACATGTCTAATTAGAAGTGATATAACAAAGTTACTATAGAAAAATACTTGGGTGAAGCTGCTGGAGCAAACATGTCATAAATATCTATTTTTTTTATTAAATATTGTTAATTTTCTAATACATAAATAACTTATAATAATTAATTAGAAATAATATAATAAAATCACGAAGGAAGTAGCTTATGAAGCAAGTAGGATCATAAATATCTATTTTACTTTTTCATTAAATATTATTAATTTTTTAATACATAAATGACTTATAATAGTTAATTAGAGATCACATAATAAAATTATGGAAAAAGTAGCTCATAAAGCGAGTAGGAAAAGCAGACATATTGACGGAGACTTGCATGCTCCCCCTTATTAGATATACTAGTCGGCTTACGCCGTGCTACGCACGGCCCAATGATGATCCTTAAAAATTCTACGTTATGTATAATTTTATCATTTAATTAAAAGCTTTATTTATTTGTTCGATAAATTCTAAGTTAGACATATAATATTATATTTAGATTGATAAATTTGTATAACGATATTTGAATTTGTTCAAACTTTGCGACATTGATTGTCAATTATATATTTTAAATAATTTAAGTTTTTAATTATTGTGATTTATAATATTTTTTCTTCTATTGTACCAATTAGAAGTGACATAGTAAAATTATTATAAAAATACTTGCGATTTTTTTAAGTAGTCCCATATAAGAAGTCAAGTTAATTTAAAACATAAAAAATTAATTTATCATTTTAAATCTATTTTACCTTTTATTATTAAATATTATTAATTTTTAATGCTTAAATGACTTATAATAATTAATTATGGGTAATATAGCAAAATTACGATTGACGTAGTTGAAATAGTCATGCCATAAATATTTATTTTAGTTTTTTATTAAATATTATTAATTTTGTAATACGTAAATGACTTATAATAATTACTTAGGGGTAATATAGTAAAATCACGATTGATTCAGCTAAATCAGGCATGTCGATTATGAGCAGCATGCTTTAGCTGCTTATTGTGACTTCTTATATAGGATACTAATAATATAATTTTTTAATGCTTAAATAACCATAATAAGTTATTAGGGAAGGTATAGTAAAATCACGATTGAAGCCGCAAAGCAGACATGTATTAAAAGTGATATAGTATAATAACTCTAAAAAATTACTTGTGCAAAAACCTAAGTGAGTCTCATATAAGTCGTTGAGCTAATTTAAAATATCAAAAGTTAATTTATCATTTTATGTCTATTAAACCTTTTTTTTACTAAATATTCTTAATTTGTTAATACTTAATTAATTAGGGGTGATATGACAAAATTACGACTGAATAAGCTGAAGTAGACATGTCAGAAATGTATATTTTTCTTATTTGTATTAAATATTATTAATTTTCTAATACGTAAATGACTTATAATAATTAATCAGGAGTGATATAATAAAAAGCACGATTGAAGCAGCTGAAACATTCATGTCGACCTGTTGCTTGCTTCAGCATGAAAACTCGACATGTCATAAATATGTTTTTTAATTTTTTTTATTAAATATTAGTATTAATTTTTAATACATAAATGACTTATAATAATTAATTATGGATGATATAATAAAATTACAATTGAAGCAGTTGATCTCAGCGGCTTAACTCTCTTAATTTTTATTAAATATTATTATTTTTTAATATATAAATAACTTATAATAATTAATTTCGAGTAATATAACTGAAGCGTTGTGACCTGCAGCTGCTTAACTCGCTAAATATATAAAAATAAATTAAAAATTAAATAGCAAATAAGAAGATTCTACAAAGGGGGAACAAAAGAAAATAGTAAAAAATAGGAGGACTGAATAAACAATTCAAACGAAAGCATAAAGAAAGAAATAAAAGAGAAACATCGGTCCCCAAAATCCTCCACTTCTCTCTTTCTCCACCATTGTACCCACTTTCCCCTCTCTCTCTTTCCTTTAAGGCAAGTAACTGACATCTCTGCTAAACCCCTTTCAAGTTTTTTTCTCTTTTTAACCACTTTCCTCTCTGTCTCTATTGTTAAGGAAGATGGAGGAACATGGTGTAGCAAGCAATGTAGCTCGTGCTATAATGGTTGCCCTTGATTGGAAATCTTCTCCCGATGACCGTAAAGCCGCTTATGCTTATTTAGATTCTGTAAGCATCACACAAAGCATATTTTTTTTTTCTGGATACATTTTCGAATTAGGTTTAGAAAAGTGCGATTATTCAAAGGAAACTTCGTGTAGGTGAGTTGATTTTTAGCCGTATTGGTTCTGTTAAAAGTAGGAGAGTTGGTGATTCTTGATCACCATATTTGAGTTGTACGGAGGCTTCTACTAGGTTTAGAAAAAAGTGAGATTCTTTAATGGAAACTTTGTGTAGGTGAGTTGATTTTTAGTCGTATTGGTTCTGCTAAAGGTAGGAGAGTTGGTGATTCTTGATCACCATATTTGAGTTGTATGGAGGCTTCTATTAAGTTTAGAAAAAGTGAGATTCTTTAATGGAAACTTTGTGTAGGTGAGTTGATTTTCTAGTCATATGGTTCTGTTAAAAGTAGGAGAGCTGTGATTCTTGATCATCATATTTGAGTTGTATGAAGGCTTCTGTTAGGTTTAGGAGAAGTTCAATTCTGTGATGGAAACTTTATGTATGTGACTTGATTCTTTAGTCATTTGGTTCTGTTAAAGGCAGGATAACTGTGATTCTTGATTGCCATATTTGATTTGTATGAAGGCTTCTGAAAGAGTTGGGGTGTTTACTTGTTAAATGTTTATGTTTCTGTGGTTTGTAGTTTCAGCTTATGGGAGTTGGCGTTGATTTTTTTACGTGGTGAAACATTCAAATTCAATCTTCCTTAAATGGTATATGTTGTGTGTGTGTATATATATAACCAAACTGAAAAACCGAAAATTTTAAATTTCCCAATCTGAAACCAAACCAAATTAACTCTGGTTTAGTATTTTGGTTTGATCCGAATAATGTACACCCCTAAGATAGAAAGGAAGAGGAAAGTGTTCAAACGTTCCTTTTCCTTCTTTTTTTTTTTCAAAAAAAAAATTTCGATAAGTAGTAAAGTTTTAGACAAGAATGTCTCACAGCCAATAGTAGATAGAATTTCTCTCTTACACATTTTGGAGGATTGTAGTTAAGTTCCTAAATATTATTGAAGTCCTAAATGTTGGAGTATGTTTTTTTATTTTGGCAAAAAGATCTAGAAAATCAAAGTGGTATATTTATAGTTATCTTTAAAAAGATTCTTTACGTAATTCAAATACGGAAGGACTTAGCAACCAAAATGTAATGGATTTTGAAGTCCTCAATATTGGAAAAATTATTAAATAACGACTCTGTACAATATGAAATCTAACTTAAAAGGCAAAAAAGCTGAACGACATTTCGCTAAGGGTCTTCGTGCTTTTAAGTATATATAGATTACAATACAATTAAGGCAGAATTCTTATTGTATTCCTAATTTAAGCTTCTATGTTTCTGCTAACTTCATCAATAAAAAGAAATGTTTCTGATTAAGGCAGAATTCTTATCGTATTCCTTATTTAAGCATCTATGTTTCGGACAACTTTCACCAATAAAAAGAAATGTTTCTGAACTTTCTATTTCTTTTGCAGATAAAAGCAGGGGATGTTCGTGTTTTGGCAAGCACATCGTTTACTTTAGTAAGGAAAGAATGGTCTTCAGAAATACGACTGCAAGCCTACAAGATGCTGCAGGTTACATTATGATAACTCTGCATTTAGCTCTTAGCTTTTTATCCTTAGTTAAGCCACCCAAAATAGCTGAGATTCTTTTTAGCTTACCTTTCTTCACAGTGTTGCTCGGACTCAGGTACGGGTATCCGAGACGGGTGCGGATCCGAGAGTCGGATTCGTCAAAATATAAATTTTAAGATTCGGGGGTGCGAATCCGAGTATGGATACAGGTGCGGGGATTCAGCTAAAAAAATCAAATATTATAAATATAGAGTAATAGTATTAGTATTAGAAACTTTTTCCAAAATTATAACTCACAGATTTACCAAAAAAAAAATGAAGTATAATTAAAATTTTAACCGACATACTGTTGTCAAAGTAAGTATACTGCTGTCAAAGTATATATCATGAAGAATTTAAAATAAAGAAGTCCAATCAACCGACCTAGTGCTGTCAAAGTAAGCATACACTGATTGTTTTTCTTTTTATTAAAAACTATATATATTAATATGTACTCCATATAACAAAAACAAATAAAACTCCGGCTGAACTGACCCAGTGACGCCAACGCCAACGACTGAGGTGGGAAGAAATGGATGATTGACGACGACTGAGGTGGGATGACGACGATGACGGTTTCTGGCGACGGCAGTGGTACATCAACAACGCCGTCTCTGTTCCGCCCGTTTCGCTGGTTGTTGGTCGAATTTTTTTCAGGTAAGTCGCCGATTAATTTGGTCAACGTCTCCGGAATCGTTTGACCGAATCAGAGATGGCGGTAGCACCCGCACCCGCCTCAATCGCATGTCGAGATGGGTTCGGTGGCAAAACCGCCGAGTTCGAGCAACATAGGTGTTCGGCCAATAGCATTGTTCACTAATGGCTTCATTCAGAATTTGACACAATTTTACAAAGTTACACTTCAAATTTCTATTGTTGAAGGAAAGGGAGAAAGACTGGTAATTAGCTTTTGGCTTTAGTACAGAAGTGATAAAAAATGGTTTTAAGGCTCCACTGTGCCCTCTCCCCCACTTTGCACTCATGATATCCTTTTCGAGAAGATTTGAGCCAGCCTGTCTGTGGAAAGATAATAAGATTAGCTGCTGGGGAAAACATAGTGTCCTGTCCTAAATGGGCATAAAGTACCTGACAACAGAACACCAAAATCTGTAAGAAAATGACTGAGCTTCTTTGCTTCAATATTTTTTGTGGTTGACTACTTCTGCACAGAAGGCATGATACTTACGTATATAAAGGATTTGAAAGTTCAAGTCAAGTTTCCTTTACGCTCTTCTTTTTGAATTTCATACAAGTCCACTCTGTGATGCAAATGTTCCCAGTGTTGCCTGAATGGCTTAATCATTGAGCTCCTATCCATTTCTCAAATTTTATTAATTTTACAGCATTTGGTGCGGTTGCGATGGGATGAATTGAACCCCGATGAGCGAAGGAACTTTGCAAGTGTAGCTGTTGATTTGATGTCTGAAATTACAAATTCCAGTGAAGAATGGGCTTTGAAAAGTCAAACGTCAGCTCTTGTTGCCGAGGTATTTCTGCTGTTTCTTCGTCTTTTTATTTTTGTTTAAGATTTGATCACTTCATCTGATAAATTTATAGTTCTGATAAATTTATAGTTCTTAGGACTGTGCAATTGTATATGTTTCAGATAGCTAGGAGAGAAGGTTTAAGTTTGTGGCAGGAGCTTTTTCCATCTCTAGTATCTCTTTCTAATAAGGACCCTGCACAAGTAAGTTTCGTCTTTCTCCTCTTCGGTTCTGTAGTATTTCTTTTTACACTTATTTGAGTTCTCCATCAGATAGTGCAACTGGTTTTTCTTTCTCGTTTCAGGCTGAGCTGGTCTCAATGATGCT
This sequence comes from Capsicum annuum, assembly GCF_002878395.1. Taxonomy (NCBI): domain Eukaryota; kingdom Viridiplantae; phylum Streptophyta; class Magnoliopsida; order Solanales; family Solanaceae; genus Capsicum; species Capsicum annuum. Next base: position 151,240,707 of record NC_061118.1, read on the forward strand.
AAGGTGGCTTCCTGAAGATATAACTGTCCATAATGAAGATTTGGAAGGTCTGTGGTTAGAATGCACAAATTAGTCACCTTCTATCCTGTTAACTGGATTACACATTCACCAACTTATTTTGTTGCAAGAAAAAGAGGCAGACTGCATGGTACTATTATTTTTTTCAATCAGGTGCTTAGGTTGAGAGAGACTTGTGATTCGATGTTTTAGAATGCTGTTGTAACTCAACTCAACTCAGCTGTGTGCCAGTACTCAAACTAGTGTCAGCTTATGAATCCTCTGTATCCATTCTGCTCCATATCCTATGCATCCACTTTGTTATTAAAAAGACTGATCACAGTTTGATGCTTTCTACATTGACAAATAACCTTCAGTAACGTTTCTCCTTTACCTGGGCTTGGGACTGTCTGTGCTTTTCATACTGGCAGAGTTTAGAATGTTAAAAAATTTAAACATAATTTGTGTGTATTTTCATGCTGGAAATTTTTTGGAGTTTAATTATTTCTATTTTTTTCCCTTTTTTGTTGATTTAGGTGACCGTCGTAGGCTATTATTACGTGGACTTACTGACTCTTTGCCTGAGATTTTTCCCTTACTGTACAGTGTAAGTTGTTGGTTGGGACTTCTTGTGTGGTTGGGATATTTTTTGCATCATTCTGAGTCTTCCTCTCATAGCCAGTTACTAGAAAGGCACTTTGGAGCTGCACTAACTGAAGCAGGGAGACAGCAATTAGAAGTTGCAAGACAGCATGCAGCAGTTGTAACTGCCACTCTAAATGCTGTTAATGCATATGCTGAATGGGCTCCCTTGCCAGATCTTGCAAAATATGGAATAATACATGGGTATGCTTTCCGTACTTCAACTGTATAATATTAGTTTGGTATAGTGTATTTATTTCTCTTTTGCTAATAGCTGTGGAATCTTGCTCTCCTCTCCGGACTTTCGTCTTCATGCATGTGAGTTCTTCAAGCTCGTCTCCCTGAGGTATGTTGCACCACTGATATCTGGTACTATGTAAACATTACATATTTAGGTCAAGAAACTTTTAAGTCATTTCCTGAAACTACTTTCAGGAGAAGACCAACTGATGCTGCTGTTGAGTTTGATTCTGCAATGAGTAACATTTTCCAAATTTTGATGAAAGTCTCTGGAGACTTCTTGCAAAAATCTGAATCTGGTGCAGTAATCGATGAAAATGAATATGAGTTAGCTGAGTACATATGTGAGAGCATGGTTGCTTTGGGTTCTTCAAACTTGCAATGTATTGCTGGTGATAATTCAGTTTTATCGTTTTACCTTCAACAGGTGATTAGTTGTTTCTTTTATTTTGCTCGACAGCAACATATCTTGAACTAATTTTCTCTTGAGAATAAAGAGAGGTCAAAATGTGGAACCTCAATAATTTATTCTTTTCATTTTCTTTTGATTCGCGGGGTGGTGGTGGTGGTGTTTGGAACTTGGTTTGGCTTCCCAATTCTGGATCATCTTCTGAGTGTTGTAATTCAGACATGGGCTTGAGCTTCGGATCAGTAGGTGTGAGGTTAATTTTCTGAGGCAACAGAGGATATGGTTTCTATGGAATATCATGAATATCTTTGAACATTATTTATAGGGAAAATATATCTTTAAATTTCTTTTGCAGAGAGATTCTTTTACATTTGAAGGGATTCTCAGAGAGATTCCTGCCTTTGATGATTGGCATGCTGGGTGTTGAATGGGAGTCTATAGGTCTTTTTAAGATACCGAAGCATTGTCTTCTTATATTCTTGCAGTATGATGCTAGGTTCTTGTGCATCAAGTTAGTTGATAGATTAAGGATATGGGGCAAAACACTAAGGCCATAGGTTTACTTCAGGATTGCCATTTGTCACAGTTGACAGTGAGATCTAAAATATTTGATATTCATGTAAATTTCCACATGAATAATAGTTACCTTCTTGTCCTATATCTACCTTGGTGTCTTCTCAGCGAAAAGAGAGAAACTATTGTTGTAAGAAAGTACGGAATCTTAAGAGATCAAGTATGGTGGATTTCTCTTTCTTTATATTGTCTGGAAATAGACGCTTGTGGTGGAAAATTTTGAGATGGTTTGTGCTACAGTAGGCAAAGCTGGGACCATGAAGGGGAGGCACTGTGTAGCTGCATTTTTAGATAGACTTTATGCACTTGCGGATTAGCCTCTTATCCCTTAATTCTTCTTTGGTCACCTATGGTGTTCCAATTTACGTAAAAGGGGGGGGGGGGGTGTCCTTCCTAGAGAAATCATATGTTACTGTAGATCTTGTAGTTTTTGGTATACCACTTTATATGGAAGACCTCCCCATCTTTAGTAGAGTTACTTTTGAAAAAAGGAGACTCAAATATGATTGATAGACTGAATGATTCTAGGGCATGTCTTTTGCTGCTATTAAACATTATTTAAGGCACTGATAGTAGCATGTTTAAATCTTTGATACCTTATCTAGCATCTGACAAGAGTCTAGCATGTTTAAATCTTTGATACCTTATCTAGCATCTGACAAGAGTCTGTGTGTAAACCAAGTCTAAGCTAGCTTGATATTTGCTTTTGACCATTGGTATGTGCATGATTCTGTGAGTGCTGGTTTATTTGGATGTTTAAGGGATTACCTACTTTGCAGGCCTTCGTTCATTTTGTTAAGTGAGGTGAATACTTGAGGTGTCCTTGACTACAAGTGTTTGAGCATAAGTTTGAATGATTTGGTTTTTGCATCACTTGACTTTGCATGCTTATCTCAGCTCATTTATTAATTTATTTGCTTAAAATATCTGAACCTTATTTCATTACTATAATCTAACTTCTTCGGTACTTTTCAGATGCTCGGATTTTTCAAGCACCACAAGCTTGCTCTTCATTATCAATCTCTACTGTTTTGGCTGGTGGGTACCATAGGCATATTTGTTACTGATGTGTATGAAATCTTTGTACTAGTGTTTCCTCTAACCTTTCACGTTTCATCTCTTGGTAGACACTTATGAGAGATTTGTTGTCAAAGCCAAAGATTGTTGGGTCTGGGGAAAACTCAGCTACCAATCCTGCAGTGGGATCAGGACATGATACAGAGAGAAACAAAATATTGGCTTTTTTAAGTGACGAAATCTGCAGCTCTATATTGGATGTATCTTTCCAGCGATTACTGAAGAAGGAAAAAATTAATCCCGGAACATCGCTTTCTGTTGGGACATTAGAGCTGTGGAGCGATGATTTTGAGGGTAAAGGAGATTTCGGCCAGTACCGTTCGAGGCTGGTATATTCCTGTGGCTCGTTTCAATTTTTCACTGTTATATGTTTTCTTGGGATGAGCCGGGGGTCTATCGAAAACAGCCTCTCTACTTCTTTGGAGGTAGCAGTATGGACTGCGTACATTTTACCCTCCCCATACCCCACTGTGTGGGAATGCACTGGGCTTGTTGTTTTTTTTGTTGTTGTATATGTTTTCTTGGGATGAAATAAGAAATGATCACCCGTTTTACATTTCCAAATGAGTAGAAGCCTTTGATGTCAAAAGGGAAGAAAATTATTAGGAATGATGATACTTTTGCTTTCCAAAGTTTATCCTTTCAAAGGGTAGAAACAGATAGGTACCACACCTACAGCTTGATAGTTGAGGAAAAGTCCATCTTCCTTTTTTTTTTGGAGTTAAAAATGCTCAGTTGACAAAAGAGATGTTCTTTTTGCATTATGAGAGTAATGTCTACTCACTTGAGGGCTTTTGATATATGGACTCGGAATTATTGGGCACGTGATGAGGAGGGATTTTGATAGATGGACTTGGAATTATTGGGCACGTGATGAGGAGGGACTCTGAGGCTCCCGTGCGGAGGTGTGAGACACTGGCTATGGATGGTTTTAAGCGGTGTAGAGGTAGACCGAAGAAATATCGGAGGGAGGTGATTAGGCATGATATGGAGCAGTTACAGCTTACGGAGGACATGACCCTTGATAGGAAGCTGTGGAGGACGCGGATTAGGGTAGAGGGTTAGGGGGTGGGAGTGCGTCGAAAGTTTCTTGTTTGTGGTGTTGAGTGATGTTTATGGTTTGGATAGATAGTTTCTAGTTTATCTTGCTTTGGGTATTATTGACGGTGTTATTTTCATTGTATCGTGTTTTATTGCTATTCCTCATTATCTTAGATTGCTTTATTTTATCTTATCTTATCTTGCTTTAGATTGTTTTATTGTTTTATTTTGAGCCGGGGGTCTATCGGAAACAAACTTGCTATCTCACTTTGAGGTAGTGGTATGGACTGCGTACACTTACCCTCCCCAGACCCCACTTGGTGGGAATATACTGGGTATGTTGTTGTTGTTGTTGTTGTGGTTATAGATAACATTACTTTTGTTGTGTGATTGTTTAACTTATGGATCTTGAGAAAACAAAAGTTAATTAAATGGTTCGCTATGCATGTAACTACAAACACTGTTGCTGCAAGTCGATCCGATCCTTGATGGAAAGACATCTAACCAATAGCCTAAAATACTTCAGCCCTACTACTAGTTGTAAAGTCGAGTTTAGACCCCACAATCACTTGCTAGTTAACACTTTACGGAACCTTAGGCTGTTGATGAAGTTTTTCCATGTAAACAACCATGATGAGTAAGTGAGCGACAGTTTTTTGTTTGCCTAATATTCATTGACTTAAATATTCTAGTTATCTAACACATCAATGCTGTTTACTTGCCAGTTGCTCCACCATCAGTAGTTAAAGTTGGTGTTTATATACCTTTACGTATCAGTGGTAAATGCGCACAATATTGAGTCACTCTCTCACTCTGATCAATCATGAACTGCAGTTGGAGTTGATCCGTTTTGTTGCAGCCGCCAAGCCTATGGTAGCTGCTGCTAAAGTTTGCGAAAGAAGTATGACTATTATTAAGAGTCTCTTCCTTGTTCCTTATCCTGCTCAGGTTGGTTCATGAACTATTGTCTTGAACTTGTAAAATGAAGTCAATGATATTCCCTTTTCCAAATTCTCACTCCATCCTAAATTCAGGAATTGGTTATACTTGAGAGCATGCAGTTGGCTTTAGAAAATGTTGTAAATGCAGTGTTTGATGGATCAAGTGTAACTGTAAAGAGCAGTTCTGAAGTCCAACAGTCGTTGTGCAGACTGTTTGAAGGTTTTGTGTGATATCCACCTCCTTTTTAGAAGTTTTTAACTTCGTTTTTTCCTTATGCTGAAAAGTCGGGTTACTGTGAACTTAAAGGTCTGCTTCAACAACTTCTTTCTTTGAAATGGACTGAACCGGCGCTTGTAGAAGTTCTCGGGCACTACTTAGATGCACTAGGACCCTTTCTGAAGTATAATCCAGATGTTGTTGGCAGTGTCATTAATAAGTTGTTCGAGCTACTGACCTCACAACCCTTTGTTGTCAAGGTCAACTACTGAATGCCATTTTATTTATTTAACTGTGTGATCTTATTTCCTATCCAAAACAACCACCATGATAATTTTGAGTAAAATTGGCAGGATCCTGCTACAAGTGCATCTCGACATGCGAGATTACAGATCTGCACATCATTCATCCGAATTGCAAAAGCTGCAGACCAGAGCATTTTGCCTCACATGAAAGTAAGTTACATTCTTTCTCATTAGTTGGACATGACACTAGATTTAGCGTGAATATGCAAGTCAATTAATTAATAATAGCGTGTAAATTGTGTCTGTGACTTGGCATGTTTCGAATTTGTGCACTGATATTTTATGATCAAGGGAGTCGGAAATATGTAGAGTAATTACATACTTTTGACAAGGAGACTAGGGTATCTCATTTTTCTCAAAGATGCCCCTTGCGGTATGTGTCACCCGAATGCCAAAATCAGATCTTGATCAGGTATTTTTGTATGGAATATTTTAGAGTCTGTAGATATACAGTCATCTCGGTGACAAATGTAGTTCGTGCGGTTTTTTTCCTTGAAACAGTGTGGAGATCAATTAAAATTATGAGAAACTCTTGGTTAGGGATGAGGTTGATATCCCATGTAATGCAATGTGGATTCCAAGTGTTCCGAGGAATTTTTTTTTTTTTTTTTTTTTACTTAGCTTGCCACTTGACAGCGGAAAAATCTTAGAAAACAGAAGGTTGTCTGTGCTAGATGGTGTTAGTATGTGCAAGAAGAGGGCGAGGATGTGGACGACCTTCTTCTTTGCGGGCTGGGCTTACCATGATATTATGGTGATATTTGTTCAAGTGATGTCACGCTCCTTGGGCTATGCCAAGTACGGTGAAAGATTTGCTGTCCAGCTGGAAGAGCTGG
>NC_061118.1:151249984-151257184 GCF_002878395.1 Capsicum annuum
TATATATATATATATAATTTTTATCGGTTCGGTTTGTTTATTTTGTCGGTTATTTTAGAGTAAAACCTAAACCAAACCACATAAGTATCGGTTTTAAAAATTTAAAACCAAACCAAACCAAACCTAACCAAATGTCGTTTTTTTTAATCGGTTTGGTTTGGTTCGCGGTTAGGTTTGGTTTTTAACCAAATCATGAACACCCCTAGCGGGTGCAATACTTTTACTCGGCACCGAAAATTTTACCAACAAAAGACTACTCTATGATTGTATCAGTCATTGTTTTAATGTGAGAGATGTTGGTTTTTAAATTTAGACGAGTTCGTTTGGTTGCCTTGGAAAGTGACTGCATTGTCTCGGTTGCTTTTCAGGGAATTGCTGACACTATGGCAGTTTTACAAAAAGAAGGTCGTCTACTTCGTGGAGAGCACAATCTCTTGGGCGAAGCATTCCTTATTATGGCTTCTGCTGCCGGGTAGCTACTGGTCATAATGGTTTTCTATATGTATGTCTAATATATCATGAGCTTTAACCTTTATGTGTTCTCAAAATTGGTGCAGGGTTCAGCAGCAGCTAGAAGTTTTGGCCTGGTTACTTGAACCATTGAGCAAACAGTGGACACACCTTCATTGGCAAGATGCATATCTCTCTGATCCGACTGGTTTGATTCGACTGTGTGCTGATCCACCATTTATGTGGTCCATTTTCCACTCAGTTACATTCTTTGAGAAGGCTCTTAAACGGAGTGGTCTAAGGAAGGGCAATATTAGTGTACAAACAATACCAGCATCTGACAATTTGCACCCAATGGCATCTCATGTCTCGTGGATGCTTCCTCCTCTTCTTAAAGTAAGCAGGTTCTTAGGAACTGTTTTGGTTGATACTCACTCATTTCCTTAGTAAAGATTTGTTACAAGATGAAATGTCTTCATTATGTCAGCTACTCCGTGCCATACATTCGCTTTGGTCTCCATCTGTTAGTCAAGCATTACCGGGAGAGATAAAAGCTGCAATGGCTATGAGTGATGTTGAAAGGGCCAGTCTTTTTGGGGGAGGTAATGTTAAATTGCCTAAAGGTACTCTAAGTTTTACTGATGGATCTCCATTCGACAGAGAAGCTTATACGGAACCAAATGAAGCTGATATCCGCAACTGGCTGAAAGGTATCAGGGATAGTGGGTATGTTGCTGCTACTCTGCATCTCTAAAACAGACGATGAAAATATTTTTTTTTCGAAAAAAAGTTGAATCTCTTTTCAATTCTCATTTAAATCTTTTTCTGATCTTATGACGAGAGAGGGAGAACCTGGAAATGCATCAAGCTCCAGTCCCTCTCTCCATATTAGTAGGAAAGAAGAAGAGGAAGAGCATTGAAAAGACAAATTTGCCCTTGCAAGTTCTGTAAACTTCTTTTTAGGTTTAAAAGGAAGACACTGCATTCTTATCTACGGACTACTTAGTCAATCTCTAATTATCTACATTGTGTTGATGCTATATTCTTCTGCTAGCCAGATTAAAATTGATGTCTTGAATTGCGCTATCATCTGTACTAATTAAAATTTATATTGGAGTCTTTCTGTCCAGAATTCTCATTTCTTTAATTTAAATTTGTCACTTTATTCTCTGCGATCTCTAATGTGTGTGAGTATTAAAAGTATCTATCTATCTGTCTCTCTCTCTCTCTCACTCTGATATAAACCTTTACTCCATGCTCTTGGGGATTAGTTTCATGTTTCCATTTGTTGAAATGTCACCATCTCATCTAAAAACATAAGCTATTAAAGACAACACACTTTTATTTACTTAAGTATATTCTTAACCCCCTCACGTGTGGGCCTGATTCTTTTTTAATGGGTCTAGCATGTGGCATTTCTTTTGATAAGGCTGGCGGTAAGACTCGATCCAAGGACTTCTGCCGGTTTTCGTGTTGAAATGACGTGTGACTGTCTCATTTAAAAGCTCAAGTTGTTAACGAGAGCATACTTTTGTTTACTTGATTATATTCTCCACACTGTTTAGTAGTCTGGTTTTGGTAATGCATGTTTTTTGGCTTTAGGTACAATGTACTTGGCTTATCAGCAACCATTGGGGATTCTCTGTTCAAATGCTTAGACTCAGAGTCTGTTACTTTAGCCTTGATGGAGAACATACAACATATGGAGTTCAGGCACTTGAGGCTACTTCTTCATTTAGTGTTGATCCCCTTGATTAAAAATTGCCCTTCGAGTATGTGGGAGGCGTGGCTGGAAAAGCTCTTGCACCCTTTGCTTGCCCATTCTCAGAAAGCTCTTAGCTATTCATGGTCTAGTCTGTTACAGGAAGGTAGAGCAAAGGTTCCTGATCTGCATGGCATTGTTGATGGCACAGACTTGAAAGTAGAAGTAATGGAGGAAAAGCTTCTGCGAGATCTAACTCGCGAGACATGTTCAATCCTGTCAGTTTTTGCTTCACCCATGCTCAATACTGGACTTCCTTCATTGGAGCCATCTGGCCATGTGAGCCGAGTGGATGAGTCATCACTTAAGGACTTGGCTGCATTTGCCACAAGCTCCATGGTTGGGTATGTGGAAGTTGTTGATTTTAAGTTGCTTGGTGTGGACGAGTAGCTCTCTAGTCTATGTTGTTCTGTTCTTCTCGGTCTTGACCTTGTGATGTATGTGCAGATTCGTGTTGATGCACCAAAGCATAGCACTTCCAGCCTTGCAGATCAGTTTAGAAGCTCTGAGATGGACAGATGGTGAAGCTGTAACTAAAGTTTCTTCATTCTGTGGAGCTGTAATCCTCTTGGCTATTTCAACAACTAATATGGAGCTTCGGGACTTTGTTTGTAAAGATTTGTTCCCTACAACAATAGAAGCTCTGGCTCTGGAGTCAAATGCTTTCATAAGTGCTGATTTAGTTGCGCTTTGTCGTGAAATTTTCATTTACCTTGCTGATAGACACCCACTACCGCGACAGGTTATTTGGATCTCATACTTTGTCAGTTGCTTATAGTATTGCCTATGTTCAATGCGATTTTTCCTTCTTTTCGTTAGGTGCTTTTAAGATAGAATTCTAGCGATTACGTTTATCCACCTGAATTTATTCTTACTGAAATTTATAATATTGTTAAAAGGCTAAGAGCTTTTAGATATGACATTTTGTTTTGTTACTGTTATTATAAATAAACAGTTAGCAGTTGCCATGCAAGTTTTCTCCCTGGTAAATTAAGAACAAAAACACAATTTTCAATTTATATTAACAAATTATATTTCCAGAAATTCTTAAAATTGCATCTTGTCTTTTCTCTTTTACTATTGATATATTGGATTTGCGTGTCTGAGTTATACCCATATCCAAAAAAATATGTCGCTTTGGGACACATCCGGTAGCCGTCGTGTGTGGCTAAAAGAATGACAAAAAAAAAGAGCTCTTATATTCTTTTAGTTATGAGGGTCTTTTTGCTATCTCCAATAGCAAGTATAATGAAGTTTACCTATCTCCAATAGCAAGTATAATGAAGTTTACCTTGCTGAAAAGTGCATCTATCTTTTGGCTACTATCCAGTATAATTCATTAAAAGATTTCACCTGCAGATTTTACTTTCTTTCCCTTGCATTACAAGCCAAGATCTTCTCGCCTTTGAGGAAGCGTTGACCAAGACTGCTAGTCCTAAGGAGCAGAAACAACACATGAAGAGTTTCTTGCTGTTAGCAACAGGAAACAAATTAAAAGCTCTTGCTGCTCAAAAGAGTGTTAATGTCATCACAAATGTTTCAAGTGAGTGCACTTCAATCTAGTGCTTTGTTTTTTATCCTTGTCTTGTTCATGTAAACCAAGAATCATTGTTTTTTAAGATGCTAATTTACTTGTGATTCTGACTCTTTCTTCAGCAAAACCTCGAAATGTAACTCCTGCTTTGGGAACCAAGACTGATGAAGGTGATGCTATTGGATTGGCGGGCATTGTGTAAGGAGGTTCGTTTGGCATATCGGTGATTATTTCTAATATAATAGAAAAATCACAAGTTTATTACCGAAAAGGTATCTAATGTCCCTATGTAATGGTTTAGTCCTCAATGTTGTTCTTAATCTGCCCCCAATCAAGAACATTGGTTCTTCAGTAGTCCTTTAACTTCATCGCTGGTGAAACCCAAGAGCAATTTCCTACCTCTTTTTACAGGTAAGATTGCACAAAATACAAAACACAGTATACTAACAACAGAAGTACGTTTCTTGTTTTGAGTTCGATGTTGATCATAAAACATTGGGCCTTTTGTACCTGGAAATTGCTCTTTTCCATTACCAGTTGAGGTTGGGAAAATTTAAAAACAGTCATCAACCATTGAGGATGTGGGAAAGACCGAGGACTCAATAGAAGAAGATTGCTCATGAGAGCTTCAAAGACAGGCCATCTTTATAGCTGAAAGTTTTTGCTTTGAAGGACGTTATTCATTTCAGTTCTATGTCATATTTTCTCCACTTGTTGTAAAGTTGCTCTTTCTTCTATACTAGTCATGGTTATGAGCTAGTGTTCCATGTACATTCTATCCAATGCAAATTCTTGACTCTTAATTACCAACTCTAGATTGAAACTACATTAGTTAAATTGGCGTTACTCGGTCCGTGTTTTGAGGAAATCTTTGTGCCCTTCAACATAGTGTTCTGCTTCGTTTGAGAAAAAAATAGAACGAAAGGAAAATGTTTTGATTGGTTTTGTAAGAAAAGATTACGTGAAAGAAAAAATTTTCTCCCCTAGTTATATTAATACAAGAAGAAGACTGCTAAATCAAGCACTAAGCATGTTAATTAAGTCAGGGTGAGTGTTTATCAAATATGAAGTCGAGACGCAATGGTGGAGGCCATGATTTTCTTTAAGGGGGTTCAGAAGTAAACGTACAAATTAATCAAAGAGGGTTTAACAACTACTGTATATATATAAAAAATAATTTTAACTATATATAAATAGTGTAGGGGTTTGGATGAACCCCTAGGTCAAGTGTAGCTCCGCCTCTGGTCGAGAGGTTAATAGAGCAGATAACAAGGAAAAGAACACACAAGACTCAGCGTTTAGTATGACTTTGGATTAGGCAGAATAGTTTTATGACTATTGTGAAGAAATCGTGTCTGTTCGGCTGTTCCTCTCTTCTGGAGTCTCAACTTGTCATCTCAATTCGTCATTTTCAGCAGTTCTCATTATAATTCAACAGTATAAGCATTGCCGTTGTAATTTGGTTATCAATGATTATATAGTATTGTGTTTGTTCCAATGTCTTGTCTATTATAGCCACAACAATCTTGTTGCAGTCATTATCAATATTACTCAACATCTTCTATCAGAATGCATGATGCAGTAATATTGCCAATTATAATACCCTTTTCCTGCAACCATACTAAGAGTTGTGCAAGTTGTATCGCCACTTTTATCCTGTTGTCCCACCCAAAGTAATCTACCGAACAAGTAAAACAATAAAGAGTGTGTTAAAAGTAGAGCGGAAAGTTGGTCCTTCAACGTAATACTTGAGCTGACTAAAATACCTTCCAGAATCACATCAGACAACAATCTGGTAATATTGACATCAAACTCTTCATCGTAGACAACTGCAAGCCTTGTGACGCAACAGAATGTACACTACTTGGCCAATTTTGGATGCGTATTTGCATTTTTGTTGGTGAAGAAATCAATTTGGTCCTACAAAAAAATCCTTGACATGATTCAGCAAAAAAAGGAAAGAAATCAAATTCAGGCATATCTATCTAGTAATCAAACATACACAAAAATCATATGTAAGTTGATAGTATCCTGTTTTGAAAGGAAGGTGAAAATCCCATGTCTTGACAATTACTGATCGTTGTTCCGATCCTTGACCAATGGTGCCATGGAACAATCTTCCCGATCAAGCTCTCATCCTTGAAATCCGTTATCTGTTGCAACTCGGAGTAGCTGCAAATCTTCACCCCACCAACTACGTCAGTCCCAATTGAGAAGTCGAAGCTGCATTTTGGCAACAAGACAAGACCATATAGCTCATGAATTGGGATATGGAAATGTACAAAGCATTATATTGATAGTGCTCACTCGCTCTAGTCCAAAATAAATGAATTTTTGAGTCCAAAATAAGTGAATTGTTGTTTCTTAGAGACTTCATTAAATTTCAAGAGTAGTTTGAAAATATTATCAGCCCTTGTGCTTTTTCTTATTTATTTACCAATTTCTTTTCTAAATTTTTACCCAACAGCATGTTGAAGATCACCATTTGTACTCATTAAATTACATGCATTTGGGGGATCCAAAAATGTGGTATGGTGTGCCCGGGGCAGATGCAATAAAGTTAGAGGCTGCTATGAGGAAACACTTGCCTGAAGTAATTGAGTCCAATCTTCATTTGATTAAAAAAGTAATTGAGTCCTAATAACATCTCTTTGTTGGTAAATCCCTGCTCAAGAATGACATATTTTGCTAAACAACCTGTTCTGCTACCACATATAGGTGATATGTGATCCCATTCATATTGTTGCAATGCTATAACGTCCTCTTGAAGTGTAAACAAGAAACGTTCTTACTCTTCTTGTGGAAAATCTGGCTGCTGAGTCATTTTGTAGATTATTCTTTACAATGTCACAGTTTATTAGCCTCTCAGAAGTTGGCTTCCAACATCTTGTTCTTTTTTTTTTTTTTCCTAAGAAGTTAATAACCCTATCATTTTATGCAGGTTACACAACTCTCTCTCCCTCCATATTGAAATCCGAGGGAGTCCCAGTTTATCGTGTTGTCCCAAGAGCATATCATGCTGGTTTCAATTGTGCTGAAGCAGTAAATGTTGCTCCTGTTGACTGGTTAGCCCATGGGCAGAATGGGATTGAGCTTTACCGTGAGCAAGGCCAGAAAACTTCCATATCCCATGATAAACTATTACTAGGAGCAGCTCGAGATGCAGTCAAAAGCTCACTGGGAACTTAATTTGCTGAGGAAGAATACCTCCAATAATTTACGACGGGAAGATGGAATTTTGTCAAAAGCATTAAAGGTAGAATTTATTTGAATAAAATATTCTATCGATGGATAGTCTTTAGTCTCCATTTCCATTTTCCTATGATTTTTCTTCCGTTGCATTGAGGGTATATTTTCCTTCTTTTTTCCTTTTTGAAAAGAGGGGATGGGGGGTGATCGGGGTTATATATATTGATATGTAGAGTTTGTCACTGATACTGCATTTAAGTTCTAT
>NC_061118.1:151260184-151267088 GCF_002878395.1 Capsicum annuum
CTCTTAATTCAACTTCACTGCTGAGTTATGTTTAATGCAGAACCGTGCTGAGATGGAGAGAGTCAGGAGGGAGTTTCTTTGCCAGTCTTCACAAACACTAACGAGGGAGAGCACTTTTGATGCTACTAGTGAGAGGGAATGTTTATATATGTTTTTTCCATCTACACCTGTCCGCGTCCGTGTGGCCGGATGTCACCATTGTTCGCCCGACAAATATGCAAAGCAACTGTGTACTTGTTCCTAGGGTTCCAAAATTTTCCTCTTCCTTTATAGAATTGAGGAATTAAATGTACTAGTTGACGCTGTAGAAGGGAAATTGAGTGCAATTTATCGATGGGCAAGACAAGATCTTGGATTGGCTTTGAGTTCTTATGTAAATAAAGAGAGGCAACTTGCTGGTAAATTATCTTGTAAACCTGAGGAATCAGTGGTAAAAGAGACGAGCTCAGGACTCCCTATAGCTTCAGTGAAAAAGGAAAAAAATGATGGAAATGCAGCACTCTTGACGAAGGCCAGCAGCAGTGCTTTTCCATTGCCTAAAGATAAACAATCCAGGGAGCCATTAGCATCCTTTATGCCTGACAACACTTCTCATGGAATTGAGGGGACAAAGAATGGCTTCCAGAGCAAATGTGATGAATCCATAAAGTCAGTTCCTGCTTATACAGCTCAAGTTACTCAGCTGTCTGTTGATGGTGGTTCATGTAGTTAGAAATTATCAACAGATAAGCGTGAAGTGAAGGGAACTTCAGGTCTTGGTGATGGTGATGTGATCCTGCTCAGTGATGATGAGGGAGAGGAGGAGAACAATTCAATTCCTTCGAGAGATACTGTGGGAAAGCAGACAGTGAACTGGGGTAACAGTGATAAACCTGTTGCAACAGCATCCATTGATGGTGCAAGAGTTACTGAAGATGGAGTTAATGGATCACTTGGTTCAGACAGCGTAAAAGTTTTTAAGGATAATGCAAATGTTGAAATACATCGTAGACCTAATCAAGAAACTCATTCTTTTGTTGGAGCTTCGTCTGTAAATATGGATATTGATAAACATGCCCAAGGCTCTCAGGTTGCAAAAGGGACTTCTGGCTGTAATATTAGAGACGCAAATTCGTACAGGCTTTAGTTATTGCATTTTTTTAGTATTTAAGCACCACTTCAGATTAATAAAAAATCAACCTTTGTGCCATAAATTATTTGTTCTCTTCTTTCTGTCTTTGTTTTCACTTCAAAGAGTTAAAGTTAACCTAACAACTCCAACAAAGGCCTTACAGAAGAATTCTGCACAAGAGGAAGAGAATATGAGAGGTGCAAAAGTAACTTTTTGGAAGTAATAGGCTCGCTACAGGGCTACGCAACCTGATCGGAACCAGATTCATCTTCTGAGCTTTTCTCATATTTCCCACAGTTTACCCCAGGTTTATGCCTAAGTGACTTCATCTTCTTTCCATCTTCATTGCCTTCAATATTTGTTTCTACCTGACTTCGATGTGATTTTAACTCACTCACTGGGGATGACTGATTAATCATGAGTCGATTATTTTCCATCTTCTTTAACGTGAAGGGTGCAAGTGACTCAAAACCAGGCGGAATCGCTGAAATGTCCATATCTTATTCTTTCATGCAATGTCTAACAAGTTCAGTCCCCATCCTTCAGACTGCGAGAAATCAATATACATGTCAGAAATCAAAGCAAGAGACTGCACTCTCGAGTTCCCTTCAATCTTCACAAGACATGGAAGAGAACCGAAGGTTTATATGGACTCAAGAAGTACAAATAGCTACTCGTGGCAAAAATCAGAGGGCCCGCTGAATGCACAAATTGATGAATATGATTATTCTCTGAGAATCTTTTTAATACAGGAATTCTCCCACACGAAGCTTGAATTCCAACTAAGGACAACAATCAAATATATGATAATCTTTCAAGAGCAACTGCTGATCGTGTACAAATATATACATACGAAAATACAGAAGAACTCTAGAATCAGTCCACCCACATAATTAGACATAGATTCCAAAAACAAATAGATAAAACCGCAAAATGCAACAAAATGAAGGCACGACCTTCTACATTTAGCAAAATATAGTGTGGTGCATCTAACCTGAACAATGTGGGTACAAACTAGTTTCTTCTGCCACAGTTCCTTTCATGCTGCCACAGTTTCTTTCATGTTTCTTCTGCATTAAGTTTTCCATTTAGTGTTGAGTCGTGCTCAATTTCTTATTAAGGTTATACTAAATATTTTCAACAAGGGGTTTCGCCATGAAGCTTCGTTATCTTAGAAAACTTCCCCAGCAGATTTCCAAGTAACAGCTACTTGCCAGGTTTATTGTTTCTTTCGAAAACTTTGCGAGTTCCTGTCAGGTTGTAGTTTTCGCTGAGTGCAAGTTTGATCAGCCCATGATAACATTCACAGACTACATTATCGAGGGTTACCTTACAGTTTTCCCCTTTTGCCATTTTTTTTCTACCTGAGTAGTATTATTTGGTTATTCATGCCATTTTGGTGTCATACTGTTATGTCATTTCCTGCCATTCTGGTGTCCTTTTTTTAAGCAGATAATGAACTTGCAGGTTTCATTAGAGCATTGTCCAAATGAAGTGTTTGCTCACTTATCGGCTGGCAAATGCTGGGATATGGTCCGCGAGAGAGCGAACCAAGAAATAGCAAACCAACATAAGCTGGGAAAGCTGAAACTTCCGCCTTTGCAACCACCTGGAAGTGTTGACGGCATGGAAATGTTTGGTTTTACTACACCCGCAATTACACAGGTCCTTTCACATATGTTCTTGAAATTAATATTAGATACAGGATTTTTCAGCGCGACATATTCACAAAATTCTAATCTGGAGACAGCTTTCAGTTGCCTATATCTTATATATCAAAAAGACGTGGAACAAATGATCTCCTATTGATATTATCTTTTTTATATCATCAATGCAGGTCATTCAAGCTATGGATCAAAACCGGGTATGTTCTGAATTCTGGAGGTTTAAACCATTAGCACAATCTTCCCTAGCCATGGAAAGTTTGAAACACAATAAAATCCGAGATCTCGAATGATCCTCCCGTAGCTGAAACAGTTCTGAGTGGCCTATTTAAGAAGGCAAACTGTGAAGAAGTTCATGCATTGAACAATCTTCTCAAACCCAATAATTTGACCTCTAATCAAGGTTTAATGACTCGGCTTCTTAACTAAGAGATAGAAAAAGCGAGGTAGATGATTTGATTGAAAATAGAAAATACATCTGTCAATCTTTGCTATACAAAATAGTTTCTAGCAGCAAAAAAGGATTACGACTATCACAAAATAGTTTCCAGCAGCAAAAAACCACAAAAGGATTACAACTGTCACAAAATAGTTTCTTAAGAATGAAGGCTTCTCACATCAATCTATTACAGGATATTATAAATACGAAAGAAAGCGACACTTGATTTTTGCAAATACTTGGTAGCCCCAATATGGCCCCAGCTATTCTGCATCAGATAGTATTCTTCACCATTCTCCACCCCATAACCGACTATGAGCATAGTTAGAAGGCATAAACTAGAAATAAACATTAATTGAAAAAGATAAATGAGAACCTGTCCGGTGTGTTTTAGAAAACTAGGAAAAATATCAATGGCACACGTGATAGGTTGTTTTTTGATACGTTGTCGTATCATCTCTTTACTTGTGTTATCTTTTATTATTTTGTAACCAGATATCTTGAATATTTCAAGCATAAAAAAAAAAAAAAACGGTAAAAATAAGACTTTAATTGAAAATGGATAATACAAAAGAATTACAGTTACAGTTACATACTGTGTCACTTGGCATTTATGACATTTTACACTCACTCCTTTCCTTAATGAAAGGATAGTCTGCTTCTTTATATAAACCATGGTCCGCAGCAAAAACATATACACTCTCACAGTCAAGATGAAAGCACGGGCACTCATGTTTTTCATTGTGTTCCAATATCAATTTTTCGGCTTCATCGATCAGTGATCGGGTAGTGCACAAACATACAATCAATTAATGGTTGTTTTGACAATGCAATAGGTTGGCGTCTTCTTTTTATTGCAACAACAGCCGTTATTGCTCCCGTGGTGCAGGAAGCCCAACAACAAAGACATGGTCCTTGATTGTGCACACCAAGTAGTGCGTTTTTGCCCACCCAACTACATCTAATCTGAAAAAACAAAAAACGGACAAAGAAAGAGGACACATCATTAAAACATAAAAAAAGAAAAAAAAAAAAAAACAGAGAAAGGAATTGGCATCAGTACCAACATGGAAGCAGAAACAGTAGTTCTCCTAAATGGTTTGAAGGAATGCAAGCATAGAAGGCTGAACAGAATCATTCTTGAAACTGATTCTCTTAGTCTAAAGAAGGTAGTGACAAAGCAATGGAAGGCCCCATGGCAAATAGTGGAAAAAATCGAGGAAATACACCTACTACAACATGGGATGCAGATTGATACAAGACAAACAAGGGAAAGCCCAAAACATACCCCAAACAGTCCACAAATTTAAGAAAAAACATGGACCAAAAGGGGACCTCACTCAGATTCAACAAGTATAACAAGAATACAAGAAATAAGGGTGTATTTGACACCCAAAAACAGCCAACAACACAACAGTAACAAGATGAACAAGATGACAACAAGAATAACCAGATTCGGATTCCACAACAACAAGATATAACGTTACAAGATTACAAAAGACAAAGGGATAGATAGCGAGACATAAACTACTATAATGACTAAGAACCTAAGTGTAGATGACACACAAAGACCGTTAATGATGATAGTAGGAACACTACACTCTTCAAAGAGACACAAGAGAGGACCTCAATCTTTTAAGCACCCCAAGTTCCAAGCAAACAAACAACAAAAGAGATTCCACCGTAATGTTGTAACCTAGTTTCGGCCAAGCCTCACAAGAGAGAGAACTTGAGGGTACCATTTTCAACATTCAAAAACTAAGTGAATAAACCCTAACATGTTCCTTATATATTACAAAGCAAATAAAAGTTAAAATAATCAAAAAACCCTTCAAGAATGGGTTGTCCCTCTATTGTATGGAGTGAACTATTTTGGTGTGTATTTGGGCCTTTAATTACATTCTCTTGCACATACACTTGGTTGCTTTCAATGCACACCCACATAAGTCTATTTCCGTGATTATTCTTGTATCACATATTGAGTTCAGACATACATTTAGAGAAGCGAATCAACTGGCAGATAAATTAGCAAATATGGCAATCGAATTAAAACAACACATGAAGATTCATTCCTTTCAACAACTACCAGCACAGTGCAAAGCAATTCTTGACATGGACAAGCAAGGGTGGCTCAAGGGTAAGGCTAGTAAAGCATTTGCTTTAGGCTCCCCAAAATTTTGAGACCTCAAAAATTTTAATAATAAATTTTATAATTTTTAACTTCATTTTGAAATAATAATGAAAATTATGAAATAGGCCTGAAAAGAAAGAAATAATAGATAAAGAAAAAACTATCTTTCACCAAAGATATTTTAAAGCTTTGAATTAAACAATTTAAACTTCACATTATTAAATAAAGTTTTAACAACAACATCCAAGTTAATGTATTGCAAATAAATGTCTAATATTTTATTAACTAAAATTAATTCTTACTTTTATTAATAATCATATTAATATGTGAAATTAAATGTTATGTGTCTTTTATATATATTATACCAAAAACAATTGATATGGAAGGACAAAAAAACCGACAATTTATATATATATATATATATATATATATATATATATATATATATCAGATCGTTTATTAAAATTTAGCTTTAGGCCACTAATTATAAACTTGGCTTTAGACCACTAATTTTATTGAGACGCCCTTTGGAAAAGGCAGATTGCATCATTGAGGATTAAAACAAGGAAAATAAGCATCACTCCAGCATGAACAGAAATAAAATTTTTACATCTTTTGTTGATGTTGTGTGGGTTATTTGAGCTTTTTTTGTACAGACTTAATTTCTTTTTGAATAATAAAAGGGCATGGCCCAAAATAAATAAAAAAATAATTATCTCAATGTTGTTTCAAATTTGATAATTAAAACACAAACAACCTGAAGAATTGTTAGATTAGTCTTTTAAAAAAGAATGCTTTAGTCTTGAACTTAAACTAATAAACCATAATATTTCTCTATCTCCAAAATCTGATGTATTCTTTTGGTATATTAAGTGTCTGTTTGGAATTTCTTATTTTTCAAAGAGAAGCATTTATTTTGAAAAAAAAAAAATACTTTTTTTAAAAAGGCGGGTGTTTGGTAACCTGTAAAAATGCTTTTAAAAAGAAGTAAAAATAGTTTTTCACCTTCTGAAAAGAATAAAAAAAAATTTTACTTTTCAAAAAACCAGAAGGAAAATTATATATATATAAATAAAAGTACAGTCCGGTGCACTAAAGCTATCGCTATGCGCGGTGTCCGAGAAAGGGCTCCACCCCAAAAAGAGCTCCACCACAAGGGTGTATCGTATGCAACTTTACTGTATCGTACGCAACTTTACCTTACATCCGCTATGCGCGATGTTCGAGAAAGTATCTGGGAAAGCGCCCTTCAACTTTACCTTGCATCCGCTATGCGCGGTGTTCGGGAAAGTATCTGGGAAAAGGCCCACCACAAGGGTTTATCAGCAGAAAATTATATATATATAAATAAAAGTACAGCCCGGTGCACTAAAGCTTGCATCCGCTATGCGCGGTGTCCGGGAAAGTATCTGGGAAAGGGCCCTTCAACTTTACCTTGCATCCGCTATACGTGGTGTCCGGGAAAGTATCTGTACCTTGCATCCGCTATACGTGGTGTTCGGGAAAGTATCTGGGAAAGGGCCCCACCACAAGGGTGTATCGTACGCAACCTTACCTTG
>NC_061118.1:151267188-151279494 GCF_002878395.1 Capsicum annuum
TATATATATATAAATAAAAATTATATATATATAAATAAAAGTACAGCCCGGTGCACTAAAGCTACCGCTATGCGCGGTGTTCGAGAAAGGGCTCCACCCCAAAAAGGGCTCCACCACAAGGGTATGTCGTACGCAACTTTACTGTATCGTACGCAACTTTACCTTGCATCCGCTATGCGCGGTGTCCGGGAAAGTATCTGGGAAAGGGCCCTTCAACTTTACCTTGCATCCGCTATACGTGGTGTCCGGGAAAGTATCTGTACCTTGCATCCGCTATACGTGGTGTTCGGGAAAGTATCTGGGAAAGGGCCCCACCACAAGGGTGTATCGTACGCAACCTTACCTTGCATTTCTGTAAGAGGCTGTTTCCAAGGTTTGAATCTGCGACCTCCTGGTCACATGGCAACAACTTTACCAATTACTCCAAGGCTCCCCTTCAATATAATTAAAATATCTTATAAGTATGATTAAAGTTTGATTTTAATATTTTATACTCCCTCCGTTTAAAAAAGAATGACCTACTTTTCTTTTTAATCCGTTTAAAAAAGAATGTCCTCTTTCCTTTTTTGGCAATACTTTAATTTCAACTTTCCACATGGCATGTTTAGAACCACAAGAATAAAAGACATTTTGGTACATTTGACACAACTTTAATTTAAGATCACAAGATTCAAAAGTCTTTTTTATTTTCTTAAACTTTGTGACAAGTCAAAGTAGATAATTCTTTTTGATACGGAGGAAGTACTTCATATTTGCATCATAATTTTTTATTTTATTTATGATTTATATATTATTATTTTATTTTCACTCATTTTTTTTAAATAAATTTTAAAAAATCATTGATGATGATATGAAGAATATATAACTTTTTATTTTTTATTATTAATGATAACAAATGACAAATGAATCACGTTATAAGAATAAATGATATTTTGACAACACTTGTAAATTTTTTCTCGAATATTTAATTTTAAATAAATAATTCATGAAAAGTGACATATTTGTTACCATATAGTTTGCATATATGAAGAAGGAGATGGGCCTTCTGATATACTTTCAGAAATGCAAGATAGATCTTCTACTAGTATGGAGATATTGCATAGTAAAATTACGGATGAAATCATTGAAAATTTTGTGATGTATGAAGGACTAATTATTTTTGTCGTTAATTTTTTCATAATTAATAATTTAATTTATGAAATAATTTTTATATTTATTTTTGTTTGATATTTTAAAGTGATATTTAAATTATTTAAGTAATATATCATTATTAATATTTTTAATGTATTTATGTACATAAATATTGATTGAAAATTTTAGAGTACGTGCTTTTTAATTAAATAAAAATAAAATTTTAATTAAAAATATTATAATAGATATTTAAAATAAATTTTCTCTATAAATTGATTTTACCGATAAAAGTCGATTGATACATGTCCTTTTTGGTTATTTATTTTAAAAAAATACTTTTTGAAAAAGATTATCCAAACACAGTCTGTTTATCAAAAGTACTTTTCAAATGAATTTAGCAAACACAAATTGCGTTTTTCAAAAGCACTTTTCTGAAAAGCTATTTTATAAAATACTTTTTAAATAAGCAGTTTTGTAACAACAATGCGAAACGGGCTCTGAATGTAAAGTCCTAGTTTCCTTCTATAAATATTTTCCTTAGTTGTAATCTAAATATTAAAAGGTAAATATACTTAAAAAAACTTAACTACCTATAATAGGCTTTAATATTACTTGACTGCGCAAAATAAAATATATTCTCTATAATCTACTTACTGAGCATTTTTTTTTTTACACAGTCAAGCTATTTGACTAACAGCAATCAACCTATTAGCTTCCTATTTTTTAGGTTTTTTCTTTTTCATTTTCAATTTACTTTTTAAACTCTCCCCTCACCACTTTCAAACTTTTCTTTTTATAATCCTTCAATGCTCAAGCACTTGATGAGTTTTTTTTTTTGAACAAATCTGCAATTCTATTTCCAAATAAGTTTGTATTTGAATCTATGTCATTAGAACTCTTCAAAAAATATCAATAGGTCCGTATTGAATTCTTAAAAAATAGAGTATTTTTTTAGAGAACCTGACACGAATGCGACATAAAAAAATAAAAGTCCGTGCAACTTAGGTTTTAAAAACTCTTGAATTTTGTATGCAATTTTTTTAACCGTTTGAACGATATCAATTTGTAAGATGTCAATTTGACCCAAATTTATTTTTTAATCGGAATCTAGTTAATCATATGACTTCTGAGAAATTTCAAAATTGAGATAAAAGAATTGTTAGATTAGTTTTTTAAAAAGAATTCTTTAGTCTTAAACTTAAACTAATAAATCATAATATTTCTCCATCTCCAAAATCTGATGAAAAAGAAGAAAAGATCGTCCTTGTATATATATGGTAAACTAGGTCATCGTATTCTTTTGGTATATTAAATGTAAAGTCCTAGTTTCCTTCTATAAATATTTTCTTTAGTTGTAATCTAAATATTAAAAGGTAAATATACTTAAAAAACTTAATTAGCTATAATAGGCAACTAATCTAACTATTAAAAGGTAAATATACTTAAAGAACTTAATTACTTATAATAGGCTTTAATATTATCTGATTGTGTAAAATAAAATTTATACCGTCTGTGAGTTAAACTCTCCATCTTTACAGTGATTAGGCAGGCTATCAAAAATTGAGTTGCTATCTTCAACTTTAAAGTGAGTAAATTGGAAAGTTGAGATTAAAATGGTAGTCTTGACATTGAGTCGTGTATAAACTAATAAATTTATATTCTTTGACATAAGTAATTACCTTTTTGAAAAACTTCATCTTCCCAAGAGTTGATTTTTCAGGTTTTGATATGAGCTTTCTTTTCGCCATACCTACAAAAACAACAAAATCAATTAAAAAAAAAAGTTTTCATTTTTAAGTTACTTGCTCGAGCAAGAAACAAAGAAGAGAGCAAACAATAAATTTTTGAAAATAATAATAATAAAAAAATTCTCATTTTTAGGTTACCTGCACGAGGAAGAAACAAAGAGGAGAGCAAACTGTAGAAATCGAAAAATTTGTGCACTCTTCAATAAGAATCCAAATTCTGTTAGAGTTCTAGAAGGCTATTTTAGTCTAAATCTCGCCTATTTAAAGGTAACATGTTCCCTTAAACAGACATCTTGAATATCCCATAAGCTGATAGGCATTCGTAAAAAGATCGGGATCTCCAATATCCATATCCCACAAATTCATGGGATATTCATAAAGAGATCATCCTATGTTCGAGAATAAGCCACTAACAGCCCTTGAATTACGGAGAAAAATCCTATAATAAGCCACTAACAGCCCTCGAATTATGGAAAAAAATCCTATGTTCGAAAATAAGCCACTAATGGCCCTCGAATTAGGGAGAAAATCAAGAGAGAAGAATCAATAAGCCACTAACAGCCCTCGAATTACGGAGAAAAATCCTAAACAACCCTCGAATTACGGAGAAAAATTCTATGTTCGAGAATAAGCCACTAACGGCCCTTGAATTACGGAGAAAATCCTATGTTTGAGAATAAGCCACTAACGGCCCTCGAGTTACGGAGAAAATCAAGAGAGAAGAATCGAAAGATTCGCTTCGTTGCAGCTTAAGAACAGATTTGTAACTACAATCGTTTATCAATAAAAAATTCTTGTTTATTCATATTTTTGTTTGTGGTTAAAATTTATTTTTCAAGAATTTAAATTATGTTGCAACACAAACAATAAATTTTTGAAAAAAATAAAAAGAAGTTCTCATTTTTAAAGTTAGCTGCACGAGGAAGAAACAATGAGGAGAGCAAACAATAATTTTTGTAAAAATAAAAATAAAAATATTACTCATTTTTAACTTACCTGCACTAGCAAGAAACAAAGAGGAAAGCAAACAATGGCAGCTAGCTAGCCCTAATACTATCTATTGAGTGAGGACAGCAAACAATGGTAATTAGCTGGCCCTAATACTATCAACTGAGTGTTTTTATAAACAGCTAAAAAAATATTCGTATTGCCCGTAAATAACAAAATACTGATATAATTGTTTTTGTTTTTTACTGGTTATAGATAAAATATAGGATTATTTTATCTTGTGTTTGGTTAGAGGTATTATGTAGCTTCAAAATTATTTAACCCACTATTTACCATGATGATGGGATAAATTATTTCAAATAACATATAACAGTATATAACTAATCTCGGGATAACTTATTTCCAACAAAACTACCCCATTATACTTTTCATATAGCTTTTGAATATTTAAATTTAAATTTTTAAAAATATTAAACTAATCTGATTTTTTAAAAAAATGTACCAAAATGTCATTTATTTTTGTGGTCCTAAGCATGACTTATTTTGACTTGACAAAAAGTATAAGAAAATAATAAAAAAAAATTTAATCTTGTGGTTTTAAATTAATGTTATGTCAAATGTACCAGGATAATGTCCTTTAATCTTGTAATCTTAAATATTCCACGTGGAAAGTTGAAATTAAAGTATTGCTTCAAAAAAAAAGAGTCATTCGTTTTTAAACAAAGGACGTAATTAAGAATGAACAAAAACAGAAATATCTAGTATCTAGTTAAGACAAATTTAGAGTTTCAAGCATCATTAGTAAGATTAGTTTAGTGAAAGATATATTTCTAACTAAAATTTTAATTTCATAACTAAGTAATGTGTTAAGTCAACGGGGGTCAAACAAAGTAATAAATGTCACGCCTCAAATTCTATTGGGGCGGACTGGCACCCGTAACCGAGGAGGCCTGGGAGAACCAGCTCATAACCTTATACTTCCCATGCATAGCTCTATGACAACCCGAAATTCGGACAGCATCATGTTGCATATAAAAGGAAATAATCACCTGTATAAGCTCGAGCACACACACACACACACACACACACATATATATATATATACAATACTTGGCTGTTGGAGCCATCACGTCTATTAACAAAACACCACCTTGATTGTACATTAGGTCTGCAAAGCCTCTAGACAATACACAGAGTTTAACTAAGGTCGGGACACACCCCGCCATATAACTAACTTCTATACAATACCAAAAGTGACTGGATATGACACGGAAAGCCCTGAAGCAAACTGGAGCTTACCAAAAGCAGCTGGATATCCTGGCTCCTACTTGTGCGGTGTATGAGCTGAGGTACCTGTGCCTACAACATGAAATGCAGGTCCCCCGTGGGGGACGTCAGTACGAGATATGTAATGAGTATGTAAAACTGTAGATAATCACATATGATATAGGAGCTCAATAGAAATCAGAAACAAGTGAATAAATCGTAATAGGAGTGGATCACACTTACTAGAACTTGTGACAACCTATACATTGTATTTATTCAATCACTTTACCTTCGTTCTTATCATCTTTGTAAGCATTATTGTACTGTACTGTGACCATTAGGCTGCCTCCAGTACATATTAACTGGGATCGACCCATGATAGACTTATGCCCCTGGGATACCACCCATAAACACATAAATAGGGATCGACCCATGATAGGCTTATGCCCCTGGGATACCACCCGATAAGAGAGAACTTCCATCACTTAGTTCAATTAATCTTTGAGATTGTTATTTCGGTCGCCACCGCATTTTTGATACTTTGAAAGAATGATACATCAATAAGAGACATATAAATAGACCATCAATGCAATAACGATGAAGTAAGAACTCATTGGCACATCAATGAAGTGTTTTGGAGTCATCAATGCCATAACAATGAAATAGGAACTTATTGGTATATCAATGAAACGTTTTGGAGTCATTAATAGCACATGGATCTTGTTTGAGTAACCGGATACCTTCTGACATTCATTAGTGCAATAAACATGTAAGATTTGGAAAACAAGTAAGTATTGGAATGTCTTGACATCTTGTAGGGTGGAAACAAGTTCATTGGTAACGTAAGACATCATACAAAACCATTATGGATCACATGTTATTGAATAACTTTGGAAACTTTCTTAATAGAACAATTGTTCACTTTCATGCCAAAGATATGGTATAGAGTATGCTTTACATACCTGACTGTCAACCTTCAATACTAATCCCAAATGGACTTCCCGTCTTTTTGGATTACTTATCTACAATGAACATATATAGCAATCTAGTATTAGCAACCAAACGTTACAATTCAATTATTTGAATTCACCAAACTAGTGGTTAAGTAGTAAGCCTTAATTACACCATAAAGGGTGTTACTTTAACTCTCTTATACTTTAATTACATTCACATGCCATGCATATTCATACAATATCCTCCAATATCAAGTTTGGATTCATTTATCCTTCCAACCAATCCATTAAACCAAATTGAGCCATAGACATAAATAATCATCAATTCAATAGCATATCACCATATCCACCTTCCATAACTCAATTACCATATCCACCTTCCATAATTCAATACAACCAAACCATGCAAAATAGTCCATAACCCTATTTCCATCACCTTTCAATAACAACCAATACATATAATCCTCTATCACACATATACATATGGAAAAGAACAAAGGCAAACAATATTCATACCTTAGAATTCACCTCATAATTATGTAATCCTGTTTGCCCAAATAATAGGTGCCGTTCGAAGCTCTCGAGATGACAAACGCAGTTATCGGATTACTTTGGAATTTCTACGGTTGAATCAAAAGTAATTTAAAGGTCAAATTTGGCTAGGGTTTGTTCTTTCTCAATGATTGATGATGAAAATGAGTTTTTGAACTCATATACATGTATATATACACATATTCCCGTCCATAATATAATAGGAAATGACCAAAATGCCTTTAAAATTTAAATAATGTCAAATCTGTCCTTTGGTGGACTGTTTTGATAAGCTAAAGTAGATCGACCATAACTCTTTGCTCCGTTATCAGATTTGGGTGAAATTGGTATCGTTGGAAGGATAATTCAAAGGGCTTTCATTTCATATAAAGTAGGCCACCCAGTTCGTCCTGTACAAGGAGTTATGGTCGTTTGAAGTTGACCCTAAAAATCTGTTTTGATAGGCTGAAGTAAAACGAGTATAAATCCTTACTCAGACGTTGGATTTGGATGAAACCAATTGCATTGGAAAGAAGACTCAAAGATCTTTCTTTTCATAGGTCGCAGATCTCCCAGTTTATTATATTAAGGGAGTTATGATCGTTCAAAGTTGATCCAAAAATTCGGCTGGCCTCAGTAGTTTGTGTGCAGGAAATTTTCCTGCACATTTACTATTCCCAAATATCCCGGCCACCGTTTTATAGTTTGAATCGAAACCTATCCGTTTTTGGAAATCTTTATATCGTTGGAAAGCTTATTCAATAACCTTCGCATGGAACCATCGACGGACAAATTCTGGTATAAATAAAATAAAAAAATTAATTCCATATAAATAAGACCAATACACGTACTTGAATACACCAATACACGTACTTGAATACGGGGTGTTACAATAAAGTTCCATCCGAAAAAGGAAATGTTGCACTTCTAACATCGACTTTCTATGTAATTTTCAGATTATTTTCTATATATTTATCGATTGCAAGTTAGGATAAAAGATAAAGGGTTTCGAGGATCTGTCAGAAATAATCTTTTTTTTTTTTTAATCTCTGAAGGATATGTATTAATTAAGACTACATACATTTTAGCCTCTTCATACCTCAATTATCATATTACACTAAGATCTTTTATTATTGTTGAAGCTTAATTAGAGAACACCAAGAATACGAAAAACTATTTTTCTGTGGTATACCAAACACATCCTGTGCATGATAATTGTTTATTTATTGCATGCATGTGTGATAATGTGTAACTCGTTGAAGTTAATTAGAGTATGTATTAATATATTGTAAGTTCAACCTCTTTAAAAAGCAATAAAAGAAAGAGCAGTTTTACTATATCACATTAACATAATCAGAATTTTCATTAAGAAGATTCAAAATTTTAAAAATAAACATATAAATTAGTCGAAGTGGGTTTAACATTTGCTATAATATGCAAAAAAAAAATATTTTCACCACGTATAGTATAATTTTCTATCGAAGTGGTTCGGATGAAACCCCTGCTATATCACTCTTTGAATCTAATTTATTTTATGTTGTTAGGAAATGTGTTGGGTATGACTATAGTTAATAAAAGGGGTAAAATAGACGCAAGGGGGTAACTATCTCTTGGTTTTTCAAACTGAGCTATTAAAGTTGGACAACTATTTTTAGTATATTAGACAAGTAAAGATGGACGAAGATTCTCTCCCTATTGAAACTTTTATATGTTATCATCTTATTATAATAAAGTTTTTAGATATAGTCTTCAAAAGAATCACTATTAACAATAAAACAGAAAAAGGATAATTATTTATATTAATAATCCAAATTGATGAAGGAGAGCCTTAGAGTAACTGATAAAGTTATTGCCATGTGATCGGGACCGAGGTCACGGTTTCAAGCCTTGGAAACAGCCTCTGACAGAAATATGTGACAGAAATATAAGGTAAGGTTGCGTACAGTACGCCCTTGTGGTGGGACCCTTTCCCGGAGCCTGTACATAGCGGACACTTTAGTGCATCGAGCTACTCTTTTTTAATAATCCAAATTGATAAATAATTTAAGATAAATATTTTTAAAAATTACAACAATAACATACCCTGTGTATTCACACATAATGGGGTCTTACGAGGATAAAATATACACAAAGAGATTGTTTTCGATAGACCTTGTTTTCGATAGACCCCGGCTTACGACACATAATTTGAGACTTTATTGCTCTACAAAAGTGGTCAAAAATCTGTTTTTGAAGTGCTAGTTCACTTTTACTCCTTACTATTATAGATTTATAGTGATAGAATAATGTTTTGAAACCTTGCCCCTAGGCCCTATTATCAGTGGCGAACCTAGCTTTTTTAGGTTGTGGGTGTTCAAAACAAAAAATTACTAAACAATGCAGCTACAAGGATTCGATCCCAGGATGGGAGACATGAAAGTTATGTCTAAAGCCAGAGCATCCAACCATGCTTTTGTTCTTTGGGTGCTTTTGTATATATTTTACCATTTTTTCACTATTTCTTATATAATTATACTTCTTCTACATCGAGTTTAGTGGGTGCTTGAGCACCCGAAAATTCCACGTCGGTCCGCCCATGCCTATTATTAATAACATAAATGTAGAAACCTAAAAGACTGCATGCA
Source organism: Capsicum annuum (assembly GCF_002878395.1). Lineage (NCBI taxonomy): Eukaryota > Viridiplantae > Streptophyta > Magnoliopsida > Solanales > Solanaceae > Capsicum > Capsicum annuum. The sequence continues at coordinate 151,276,390 of NC_061118.1, forward strand.
TGCAAAAAGTCTGTACCTTTACCATGCAGAGGGTTTATTTGTTTAACAAGCTAAGCAATTTCTATACTAGTGGAACAAAAATGGTCAATCTTACACTTGACTATACACTAAAATAGCAAGTTATCAAACCCCTTTGAGCCTAATTTTCAGAAAAATCTTGTGATTCTTGAGATTTCAACTTTCTACGTGATATATTTAAGATCATAAATTTAAAGAATATCTGAATATAATAATCTAGATATTTTAAGTTTAAAAACACAAGATTCAAAAGTTTTTTTTATCATCAACTTCCTATTTAGTCAAAATCGAACAAACTAACAAAAATGGATGGAATATAGAGGATTTAACTAGAAGATCATGAATTTAAATCGTTGGAAACAACTTCTATCAGAAATGTAAATGTTATCTTTGGACCAAAGCCGACATAGGCCGCTTGCGTATTCCTTTTTTGGAAATTCAGGTCAAACGTAATTCGTATTACTAAAAAAGATATTTTATATTTTTAATAATGTGACCGAAAGCCAACACAGGCCGCCTACGTATTCCACTAGGGAAAGACAAAAATGGTCAAATGGTCAAATGTGTACGTTCTATATTAATTAAAGACAAAAATGGTCAAATGTGTTATATTTGACTGTATCATACCATACACTAAAATACTAGAATAAGTAGCAAGTTGTCAATGCGATAATTACTCCCTCCGTTATATTAAAAATAAATATTTAATAATACTTGTTTAGTTTATAAAATTAATTAATAATTTATTTATTTTATTTTTAGCATTAAATATGACTGATTATTCAATGCATGTTTCAAAATATTAAAATAACCCTTCTCATTTAATAGTTTTTAATATGCGTGTTTAAGTCAATAGGGGACAACTATTGATGAACGAGGGGAGTATTTTTGAATTGAAATGGTTTATAAAGATAATTTGTTTATCTTAAACTTCTAAAACGACAAATAATTCGAGATAAATACTTTTAGAAACCGCAATAGATAATTTGAGACGAAAAAAATTGCTCTATAAAAGCAGGGGCGGAGCTAGCTTATGACCGGGAGGTTCATCCAAACTTTATTTGATGAAAAATTATATTATTTATGCGCAGAGGCGAACCAAAGATTTGAAGTCTGTGGATGCACCAGTGCTATTAAACGCACGCATAAGCCCTGAAGCAAGACTCAAAATGTGTTGAACGCTCGTAATGTGCAGTTTAGGTTTTAATTTCTAAGACGTATTTTTTCTTGTCAATGAGGCTTTCTAAAGAGACGAACATTAAATCAATTGACATTTCACTTTATAAAAAAAAAATCAATTTCTTTGTTCATATATTTTTCATTCATGCTTATATTATTAGTCTTGGACTAGACATATATTTATATTTTTTCTCCTTTGATTCCTTTTTTTGTTAAATCTCATCAGGGGCGGACCTACATTCATTTGTGGGATGCTCCGGCATCCACTAAACTCGACGCGGAATAGGTAAAATTAGATAAAAAATATACGAAAATAGGTATATATATAATATATAAAAGCACCCACTAAATAAAAAGTTGGTTGAGTGCATTGGTATTTAGATTGACTTTAAGTTCTCCACTAAAGGGAATGCCCCGGGTTAAAAACTCATTGAGGTGAATTTTTATTTTTTTCACTTCTTAAATTTTTTAAGCACTCACTATCCTTAAATCATGGGTCCGTAACTGAATCTCACGCTATATTTGTACTTTGTGCTTAAACACAATGGACCTTGAAGCTTTTTTGTGTGTTTTTGCTTTTGATAACATTGTGGTGCAATAATATTATCTCAATGTATCCGTTAGCAAAATTTTCAGTGTTAATTAAGGGATATTATCATATTCGATTAGTCGACAAAATTTTTAGTAATATTTTTATTTATCAAAATATTACTACAATACAATATGGTAGTACATACAAGATGTAAGGTATTAGTGTCAGCCTTATGTATACAAAAATAAATACTATTATCGAGCTGTCAAAAGAGATATCATAATGGTCAGAGGGGAAACAACAAGTGCTCTCAAGTGAGGATAAAAAGAAATAAATTAAACACTATTTATTATCCAACATATTTTTTAAAATAATAAGGAATTGTAAAGTATCACATAAATTGAGACAGATTAAATATTTAAGAAGGTTATTGATTATCTTAGGTAGGGTTGTACTACATGTCCAATATATAGGGAAAAAAATGGTGTTTGATTTTGCTTGAGAGAAAAAGTCCTAATCATACTTTATTTGATTTGCTATTAACAAAAGAGAGTTAAGTCGAAATGCAAATCATATTGTTAGGTGTGTGAATCAAAGTCCCACATTGATAGTTGAAGGGATTGGGAAGCTACATATACGATGTAGAATCTCTTTAATGTTGTGAGTCCTTTTGAAGAAAACCGTGCGGATTTGATCCAAAGCGGATAGTATCACGCTATGTAAGATTGTCTTTGGACTGGCTGAGCCCAACAACTGCCCAGGTTCGACGGGATGAGTATGGTGATGTGGAACATTAGATAAGCTTTAGAGATCTTGAGTTCAGTCCGACATATATATATATAAAATAATAAAAAGGCCCTTATGTTTGTTAAAGAGCAATTTATCACCACAATTTTCAAACGCGAATTCAAATTTAACCGAGAAAAGGGCTAATTTGGACCTTTTGATTGCTAGAAGAGCGCTTTGTCTTGGGAATTTTCTAACGTGAATTCAAATTTAATCGACACGAGCTCGTTTGCTTCCGTAAAATTCAATACTTGTAATAGAGATCTCGAGTTCAGTCCGACATATATATATATAAATAATAAAAAGGTCCTTATGTTCGTTAAAGAGTAATTTATCACCACAATTTTCAAATGCGAATTCAAATTTAACTGAGGAAAGGGCTCATTTCGACCTTTTGATTGCTAGAAGAGCGCTTTGCCTTGGGAGTTTTCTAATTTGAATTCAAATTTAATCGACGCGAGCTCGTTTGCTTCCATAAAATTCAACATTTGTAATAGAGATCTCGAGTTCAGTCCGGCATATATATATATATATATATGGTCCTTATGTTTGTTAAAGAGCAATTTATCACCACAATTTTCAAACGCGAA
>NC_061118.1:151282494-151294161 GCF_002878395.1 Capsicum annuum
TATATATATATATATATATATATATATATATATAAAATAATAAGGTCCCTATGTTTGTTAAAGAGCAATTTATCACCAGAATTTTCAAACACGAATTCAAATTTAACCGAGAAAAGGGCTCATTTGGACCTTTTAATTGCTAGAAGAGCGCTTTGCCTTGAAAATTTTCTAATGTGAATTCAAATTTAATCGACGCGAGCTCGTTTGCTTCCGTAAAATTCAATATTTGTAATAGAGATCTTGAGTTCAGTCCGGCATATATATATATATATATATATATATATATATATATAAAATAATAAAAAGGTCCTTATGTTTGTTAAAGAGAAATTTATCACCACAATTTTCAAACGCGAATTCAAATTTAACCGAGAAAATGGCTCATTTGGATCTTTTGATTGCTAGAAGAGTGCGTTGCCTTGAGAATTTTCTAACGTGAATCCCAATTTAATCGACGCGAGCACGTTTGCTTCCGTAAAATTCAATATTTGTAATAGAGATCACGAGTTTAGTCCAACATATATATATAAACAAATAATAAAAAGGTCCTTATGTTTGTTAAAGAGCAATTTATCACCACAATTTTCAAACGCGAATTCAAATTTAACTGAGAAAAGGGCTCATTTGAACCTTTTGATTGCTAGAAGAGCGTTTTGCCTTGGGAATTTCTTAACGTGAATTCAAATTTAATCGATGCGAGCTCGTTTTCTTCCGTAAAATTCAATATTTGTAATAGAGATCTCAAGTTCAGTCCGACATATATATATGAAAAAATAATAAAAAGGTCCTTATATTTGTTAAAGAACAATTTATCACCACAATTTTCAAACGCGAATTCAAATTTAACTGAGAAAAGGGCTCATTTGGATCTTTTGACTGCAAGAAGAGCGCTTTGGCTTGGGAATTTTCTAACGTGAATTCAAATTTAATTGATGCGAGCTGGTTTGCCTCCGTAAAATTCAATATTTGTAATGATGTGGTTGGTTACGTAATTTCTACTTGCATATAATCAACTTTTGAATATGCCATGTCACGATTGTGATTTTATTGCTCATTTTGAGTGCTGAAATGGCCCAAATGACCTCAAGTATCAAATGAACAATTAGTTGTACCCACATCTCATGCACAAATGCTGCTAGTATTAAGCAAGGAAAACAAAACTGAGTCACAAATCAGCTTAGCGTAAAAGATCCTGTCATCAAGGGGCAAGAAATGTTGCAAAGATGATGAGAACTCAAATCACTTGAAAGAGTTTTTAAAAAGGGCAAAAGAATTGTGTACTCAACTCTCTTTGGATCCCTTTACACAACAGTATGTACAAATTAACAATCTACCATCCTACAACTACTGATTTTTCTCTTCCCAGAAAGAATTGTCTTCCAGCGAACTAGTATATGCATTTTGTGTTTACAGTCGTTTCTCTCTCTCTATATATAGTAAAATCGTGGATTCAATATTATTCATTTTTCAATACATAAGTGACTTATAATAATTAATTGTGGGTGATACATTAAAATCATGATTGAAGCAGCAGAAATCAGTCAATTTTTTTTAAAAAATTGTTAATTATTGTTATTTACAGTACTTTTTATTTCATTTTTAAATAATATATGTTGCTTTATATCTTCTTCTGTCCTGTCCTAATTTATGTGGCACTAATATAATTTTGATAGTCAATCAAATATTTTATGTTGACATATCATTTTGTTATTCTTATTTTTCTAATACATAAATGACTTATAATAAGGAGTGATATAGTAAAATCATCATTCGAAAGACGAAAATTTAATTTAAAACATTAAGAGTTAATTTCTCATTTTATGTCTATTTTATTTTTTATTAAATATTATTTATTTTCTTAATACCTAGATGGCTCATAATAATTAATTAAGAGTGATTGATTATGTTATTACTACAAAAATTAATATAATTTTATCATATTCAATAATAATCATTGATAATTCACTGAAATAGTATATTAATTAAATACGGGATGCTATATTTGCATATACAAAATATGATATTATTAAACATTATTGGATAGTGCATTATATTTATTTTTCACAATAATAAAATTTTACTATATATTTTTCTTTATTTTTTTTTAACTTGATACATATTGACCCAACACAAATTCTAAGAAAATATTCATTAGAAATTTATTTTATTAAATTTATTAATTTTGTACTTTAAAAATTTAAAGTTAAATTTAAATATTAGTATTTCTATATAAGAAAAAAATAATTTTAAAATTTAAATTTACTAAAATAAATAAATAAATAAATAAAAATATTAATTTTCTATATAAAAGTCAATTGAAATAATAAAATTGATTTATTTTAAATATTTAGTTGCAATTAATTAAGATAATTTTTTATTTTATCATGATTTATGGTGCACCGATAAATTTTGAGAGTTGAATAGTACTTTTATCTATTTTTAAAAAAGTATTTTAACTTTTTAATTATTGTGATTTATAATAATTTTTACGCAATTATCAAATAATATATTTACTCCTTGTGTCCCAATTTATGTGGCTTCGATATAATTTTGAGAATCAACTAAAATTTTTATATATCTTTTAAATATTTTAAGTTGTTAATTATTATGATTTGCAGTACTTTTTCTTTTATCTCAATTTATGTGGCATTGCTAAAATAATGAGAGTCAATAAAATTTCTATATGTCTTTTAAATATTTTAAGTTATTAATTATTGTGATTTGTGGTAACAAATTAGTTTTGAACATGATAGCCAATTAAATAAATAAAAAAAATTTACTTCGAACATGTAGTTATAGTTAATTAATATAAATTAATAGAATATATTAAATATTTAAACTATTATGATGAAACAATGAAATTATTATATATTGGGGCATGGTATGTAATTAAGTGGGAGTGGAGGCTTTTTTTTATAATTGCATGAGAGGTGGTCGAAACCACCTCTTCTATATAATATACTAGAGGTGCAAGGCCCGTGTCAGCATGGGCCCAACAGTAAGTTATTTTTACTATGTATAGTAAGTTAAATTGATATTAATTCGAATTATGAATTATAAAACATGAATACACAAAACATATTAACTACGTGGTAGTATTTTTCAAGGAGCCAAGTCTTACAAGATAATTATGTATAACTTACTTATATAAACAACAATTTTTGATGCATTTAAAAGTTTATATTTTTAATCATATGATCGAGATTTTCTACATTAAGTAGAAAATTTGAGCTTAAAATTGATACATAAGACTTGACATTTGTTGTATAAAATAGAGAATAATTGGGGGAATCTTAATAGCTTAGTTGGTTTGTTACCTGAACTTTCTCCTTGTTGGTGAGGGTTCGATTCCCCACATTGTAATCCCCTTCCTCTATCCCCAGTTTAATTTTAAAAAATAGATAATAATTATTGAAAAAGATAAAAGGTTGTCTAGTCATTGCATATTACATCACATGTGGATTGCAATTAATAACCCGCATTGTATTTCCTTACTTAGCCGCCATAGACATCATCATTTGCTTTCATTTTCTCCTTCTTTTTTATTTGTCAGCTTGTTCTTTCAAGTTAAACTAAATTAATATTTTAAATTCAAATTTTAAGTGTTTCAGAAAGTATATAAAATAGAAAATTATAAGTTACCATCTTTCATATTAATTTAAATTATTTGACTTTGAGAACACGATAAAACATACTTATGTAGATATTTTATTGAACTTTATTTTTGTATATGTTCCTTCCATTAAAACGTGGAGTCGTTTGTTAGAGAGTACAAAAATAATGCTGATAGAATGTATTAATAATATTGACACTAATAATGCTTGTATTAGTAATATTTATATTATTTATGCTAACATTATTTCTTATATACCATTTGATGTACTGTATTAGAACTTGCATATTTCAATTTTGATATATTTAAACAAAAGTTAAAAAAAAAAAAAGATGAATTGCATATACATCCTAAGATTCATCCAGTATGAGCTCAATATATGTTTTTTTGTTTCTATTTTTATGACACAAATTGAATTTAGATAATCAATCATACTTTTAATATGTTTTTAGATATTTTAAGTTGTTAATATTGTAACCTATAATATTTTTATGTAATTTTTAAATAATATATGTTACTCTCTCTATTCAAACTTTTGTGGCATTGATTGTCAATTGTATTTAACAAAATAATATAAATTATTAATGATTGTGATTTATAATATTTTTCTTCTATTTCAATTTAAGTGACATTGATATAATTTCGAGACTCAACCAAATATTTATTTTATTATTTAAAATTTTAAATTATTAATTATTGTGATTTATAGTATTTTTTATGTATTTTATAAAAATATATAATAGAATAAATTATTTATAGATATTTCAAGTTTTTAATTATTATAATTTATAATATTTTTTATGTATTTTTTTTAAATATGCTACACTCCTTGTCCAGAGTCTTGTGTCACTGATAGACAATTGTATTTTTTAAATAATTTAAATTTTTAATTATTGTGTAAAACTTTTTCTACTATAATTTAAGTGACATGATGCTTAGATGACCATAATAATTAATTAGAGGTGATACAGTAAAATCACGAATGAAGCAACGAAATAAATATGTCTTAAATAACTCACAACAGCTAATTAGAAGTGATATAATAAAATTACTATAAAAGATACTTGTGAAAAAAAAGTAAGTGAAATCTCATATAAGGCGTCAAGTTATTTTAAAACATCAAGAGTTAACTTATCATTTTATATCTATTTTATCTTTTTTAGTTAAATATTGATTATGTATTTAATACTTAGATGACTTATAATAATTAATTAGAGGTGATATTTAGTAAAATTATAATTAAAGCAGTTGAAGCAAACGTGTCATAAATGTCTATTTTATTAGATAGTATTAATTTTTTAATCTGTAAATAATTTATAATAATTACTTAGGAATGATATAGTAAAATTATGGAGCAAATAGCTGAAGCCGACAGGTCGACAGAGAGCTACTTTAAATACCTAGATGACTTTTAATAATTAATTAGGGGTGATATTAAGTAAAATTACTATTAAAGTAACTGAAACAGACATGTCATAAATGTCTATTTTACTTTTTTTTATTAAATATTATTAATTTTTTAATATATAAATAATTATAATAATTAATGAAAAATGATATAATAGAAAATAAAATTACTATTGTAACAACCGAAATAGACATGTCATAAATGTCTATTTTTTTTTAAATTAATTTTTTTTTTAATATAAATGACTTATAATAATTAATTAGGGGCAATGTAATAAAATCACGATTGAAGCAGACAACATAAACAGGCACATCAGAATTTTCTCTTCTATATATTAATAAAAAAATTAAATTAGGTGAAATTATAGTAACAAATAAGAAAGAAAGTAAATTATATATTTGAATGAAATTAAATAAGGAATAAAATTTATTTAATTGTATTAATAATTAATTTTTACAATAAATTATCATCTTACTAATCAATTTACTTAAATATAATATATTTGAAACAATTTTATACAATAAAAAGATAAATAAAAATGAAAAATAAAATTAAATAAAGAATACAATTTATTTAATTGTATCACTAATTAATTTTTACAGTAAATTATCATCTTACTAATCAATTTACTTAAATATAATATATTTGAAATAATTTTATACAATAAAAAGATAAATGAAAATGAAAAATAAATGAAAGATATAGGGTCACATGTGTGGAAATATATACAAGGCATGTGATGACATTATGGTAAATTTTATACTTGGTATTATTGGTAATTAAAAAGAAAAAAGGGTCTTTTATTAAAACTTTTCATGAGTTTCAAAAACAAAGCACAAAAAACTATCAATTTGAGCTTAGAACTTGAATTGAATGACCAAATTACCCTTAGATAAATTTGTTATGTCATTTTCATCCCATGACCAAACCACCTCTTCTATAGAATAGAAAAGAAATAATAAAAATTCAATATATACACCTATGTTTTTAAAATTGTCACCATTGTTTTTTTTTTTTTTTTTTGTAGAAATTAAAAAAAAAAACACTTAGCTATTCCTATTCTTATCAAAATAGTAGTATTAAATATCATATTGTTACAAATATATTTACATTATAGTGAATGTCTATCAAGATCTACTTTGATAGCTATTAGGATTTGAAGCATCTATCTTTTACTCAGACTAGGAGTAAATTTTCCCTATAAATAGAGGGGTTTTGTTCATTGTATTTACAATCATATAATATCTCATCCTCAAGAGGAGAAATAAGAATTACTCTCTCTTCTCTCTTTACTTTTGTTCTTTATTCTTTATTGTTTTATAACACGTTATCAGCATGAGACTCTACCAAATAAGGTGAGATTATAAATCTAAAGGTCAAGGTTAGTAATTTCTTATATTATTTGTATTTTTCTATTAATGATATAATTATTGTTGGATTTGAGGAAAAATAATTGGTTTGGAACCATTTATATTTTAAATTTATTCCTCAAGAACAATATTATCAAAAAGGATGATAATATGTTGGGTTCAAGTCCTATCAATTCATGCCTAAGATGCCTTTATCTGAATCAAATATTGAGTTTGAATCTCAATACATCATATTGATGATATTGTGATGGCTAAGGCAAAATAATGGGTGTTTGATGAAAAGTTTGAAATTCGACCCATTGAATATGCTCCATTCCATGAAGTGAATGTGGTAGCAATATATGATAAGTCTGAGATATGACAACTTACTTCATTCTTGAGGTGTATGTGGTAGCAGTGCATAATATGTCTGAAAGAAGGCGCGTGATTGAATGCACGAATATACGTGTGGAGGGATAATATGATAATGATCATCAAAAGTGATGATATTTTCACACGCTTATATGATTATAAGATATGCTAGAGAAAAATTTTCTACATTATATGTATGCTCGATTTGCTTCTGAAGTAGCAAAATCTTGAAAGAGGTTATAAGCTATCATAATTTGATAGGCTTAAGGCACAATTATATTCCATTCCTGGGGAATGAGAAACTTATTAATGCAAACGTGCACTTGATTGTGATTTTATCACAACTCACCTCCGAAAGAGGTTGAATAATTTTGAAATCTACTACTAAAGTAGTAAATCTGAAATTTATTCATGTAATAGTAAATCTGATTTACTAAAGAAAAAGTATATGTCATGGTAACTTGGAGTTTACTAGAATAAAAATTCATAAATTGATCTGAACGATTGTGACATCTTGAAGATATGCATGTATTGAAGAACTAGAAGATTCTTCAAGAATTGTTTATATTGTTTGTTCTCATGACAAGTTGGTTGGACCAACTAATATTGGGATTGGTTCCCTTCAAATCTGAAAATTATAGAAGGTGAATAAGGGCCCGTTCACCTATCATGTGATATGTTGAAAAGATGCATCAATAAGATGATCACATGTACATTCATTGTCAACCTGCAGTTTGACATTCATAAAGTTGCTTGCTCAATAAAATTGAGTTAAGAACATAATTTTCAGATTGTGCATTCAAAAAAGTTATCTTGATGATGATGGTTTGGTATTGAATGCCTTCAATAAATAGCTAAATCATTATTAATGAGAACAAAACTTCATGTATTGGTCAAAAATATGATATATTGCAATAGCATTTGTATGCATTAGATTAATAAATTATGATTGTTTCTTCCCTCTCAATTGATTCAAGGTCGGGAACCAATTATTCCATTTAATAATTTTGATGTGCGGTATACGATTAATGAATATACCATAATGCACAAAGATGGATTCCTCAAAGAAGTAGAGGATGTATGTTAGTTTTCCTTACATAAGGGGGAGATTATAAGAGCTATGAAATATGTTAGAAATTATCACCAGATCCTCATCCAAAAGATAATTCAAGTCAAATGCCGAAAGCATCTCATATTAAGCGCAAGGGCTCTTATTTTGTATTAAACTTATTTGATTTGCAGTCCAGATATTTGAAGATGTCACTCATGAAATGTTGAATATTGTCACTTGACAAAACTTATGTGAAAAACTTTTAAGGATTCAAAATGCTTGAAGCATATAAAAGTTTCAGGGAAACTTATTTATAATCCTTATATTGTATAAGCTTATTGCTTGAACATTATTGGAACTCTTGGGGAGTTTTCAAAGCAATAGATTATTTGCTGAAATTCAAAATATATCGAATTGGATTGGTTATGAAGTATCATATCTTAGTGCAATTGATGCACTCATGTACCTTGCAAATACTACAAGGCCTATAGCCTTTTCAGTTAATTTGTTAGCAAGGTATATTTCTGCCCCTACTATGAGACATCGAAATGGGATAAAACATATGGGCTTGTTTTATTATAAAGATTGCAGTCCAGATCTTATTGGTCATACTGATGTTGGGTACTTATCTGACCTGCATAAAGCTCGGTCTCAAATAGGCTATGTGTTCATATGTGGTGGTACTGCCATATCTTGGAGATATACAAAGCAGCCTATCGTAGCCACTTCATCGAATCATGCTGAGATAATAGCTATTTATGAAGCAAGCCAAGAATGTGTATGATTGAGGTCCATGATACATCTCATTCGAGAAAAATGTGGTGTAAAATATGATAATCTACCCATAATTTTATACAGAGATAATTCAGCATAAATAGCACATCTTAAGGGAGGATTCATAAATGGAAATCGAACGAAGCACATTTTGCCAAAGCTTTTCTACATACATGAGCTACAAAAGAATGATGATATTAACGTGCAACAGATTCGTTCAACTGACAATGTGACTGATTTATTCACCAAATCTTCTCCAATTGCAACTTTCAAGAAGATGCTGCACAAGATCGAGATGCAAAGGTTCAAGGATGTTCTCATTAGGGGGAGTTAATACACGCTGTACTTTTTTTTCCTTACGAGGTTTTGTCCCACTGGATTTTCCTTGTAAGGTTTTTAATGAGGTAGCCGATATGCGTATTGTTAGAAATGTGTACTCTTTTTCCTTCACTAGATTTTTTTTTCCTACTGGGTTTTTTCTAGTAGGGTTTTAACGAGGCACATTACCTATCTAGACATTCAAGGGGGAGTGTTATAAATGTATTTACATTATAGTGAATGTCTATCAAGATCTACTTTGATATCTATTAGGATTTGAAACATCTGTCTTTTACTAATACTAGGAGTAAATTTTCCCTATAAATAGAGGGGTTTTGTTCATTGTATTCACAATCATATAATCTCTCATACTCAAGAGAAGAAATAAGAATTACTCTCTCTCTTCTTTCTCAACTCTTGTTTTTTATTCTTTATTGTTTTATAATACGTATAAATTTTTTCTCTTTTAATTGGTATTTCTTGTCATATTAAATTCTAGCTATTGTGTAAAAATATACTACCAAGTATATTATTATTATTATTGTATTTTATATTAAATTCTTGTTTTTAATAAATAAATTAATAGATTGGATTCTTCGAAATTCACGATTTGATCTGACTAATTAACAATAACAGAGAGTTAAATGAAAGGAAATAGATTGTACACATACTAAATGCATTTTTGTGTAGATTCTATTTTAATTTGCCCAATTAGTTTAGCAGAAGTGTGGAGGCCCTCGGATAGTCTAATAAACACCAAATGATCGGTCTGTAGGGATCATTTACTTGATTTTTTGTTTCATCAATTTGGTCTAAAGCCTTGTAGGGTTGCAAAACTGCAATTCAGGTTCGTCCATTCCCTAAGGGGAATATCATATACACTAGCTGACCTTAGAGCTGTAAAATTAAAATAAAGTTAACAAAGGTAAACAAAAATTGTTAAATAACCAAAAAGGACGATTCCATTCCGTTCTCTTTGACAAGTCAGGTTATCAGTTGGCTAGCAAAAATCATAGAAAAAAAAAAATTGGAAATTAAAAGGAATCTGAAGATTGATTATTGAATTTCCCACTCCAACGTAAATTAGCAAAACAAACTCTTGAAACTAGAAAAGTACGATCCATATACCATTTATATTGCATTGTTACCTGCGTAATAAAAGGAGTTTCATCTAACTCTAGAGGCTCATACAAGCCAGTCGGTATGTTTTCTTCATTTTATCCTTCTATTTTTGGAACTCTTTATTTTTTTATTTTTTTTATTTCAGAGAAGCAATGACACTTCTACAAAAGAAAACTTTCTGATTCTTTGTTTTGATGGCGTTTGTAAAGTTTTTGCACATATGCCCTAGCGTCAATGAGTATTTTAGTTGTAAGACTCACAATCTCAATTAAGCTAAATTAAAAAATACTTGAGTTTAGACGAAGCAGAAGTTTCTGTATGAGGACTAGTAAATTTCTTTTATAATTGTTTCAGCGAAATGATTTCACTTAGTAGCATGCTGCTTCTCAATCTAAACATATATAGCTTAATTACATTTTGTTGATTTTCAGGTTGCTCATTGAGATCCTTAATTGTTTATACTTTTTAAATGATTTTCCATGGTCCTACGAGTGATTTGATTTTCCCTCTATTCATGTTTAGATGTTTGTTCTTAATATGTGTTTTACCTTCAGGTGGTTCTGTTTTTTTTTTTTTTTTTTTTTTTTTTTTTATAGAAAGGTGCTAAGATACTTTAGGAAGGATAAGGCATAGCTGAAGGAAGAAGGAGGATGTCAAGACAGATAAAAAAGCTCATGAGAAGCTGCAGGTAGGTGTTGATAGTTTACATGAGTGTACCATTTACATGGATTGGCTAGATGAGTCTAATTCTTGTGAGCTAAAGCCAATGAGATTTTTATATGCTTTTTGTTGATAAATATTTCTGTAGGTTTGAAGTATTGATATGCTTAATTGATACTATGCCCATGGAGAAAAAGATGATAATTTTCAAAGGGGCAGTTATTGGAAGCTTGAACAGTAAGTATGGACTGTTGACATTTTCTTTTTTATGTTCCGTAACTTCTCACTTATCCTCTCAACTTGAATTTCTAATTCAAAATTCTCTCATAACTGTTGCCGCCCTCTTATAACGCCCAACTGCTCCTGATGGTGGAATGGTTATATAAATGTGTCATCTAGATAATCCTCATAAAAAATTCACACCATCTAATATGAGGTTGAGTGCTTAGAAGACTCACCGGAAAGCAATGTCGACAACGTTAGTTGACTCCGACATCAACTACAGATCCTCAACAATGGCTGGAGGTATGTGTATTCCATATTTCCGCTGCGCTACTCTGATTTTTCAGCCAACATTTGATATCAGAGCCATCAATACATTTGCCTTGATAATTTCTGATGCTATTCCATTTGTTAAAAAAAAAAATATGGAATTCCGATTTTCAGATTTATGAATTTTTTTTATTTCCTTTTTTAATTTTTTTTTTTGATACAAATCATGTTAGAAATCACAAGAAAAAAAATAGATTTTCTAACAATTTTATGAATTTGGATCATTGTTTCGACGTTTAGGATGGTGATTATAAACTGAGTTTTAATCGGTTATTATAACCTGCTGAATGATGAAGACGATCATTCTGCAGCACTTAAAAAGTAAAATGCGTAAACATAAAGTCTCTTTTATTTTGATGATATTCATCACTTTACATGTGAAGACTTTATTACAGTGGGGACCATCTTGTACTTTTCTTTAATTATTTATTTAATAAAAGGTAATAAT
>NC_061118.1:151297161-151309409 GCF_002878395.1 Capsicum annuum
AACCGAATTAGAAAAATAATAGAAGACCTAAAAGAAAAATTAATATGGATAGAAAAAACCTTAGAAAATTTAGATAAAAGTACATGTGATAGTTTATATAATTTAAAAAACTCACTACGAGAAGAACAACACAAGATAATAAATAACATTGAAAATCTAGAATTAGATATCCATTATAGCACAGATAGGATAAATTATTATACAAGAATTTGTAACTCTGCAATTACAACAGGATAAAATAATTAATGAATATATCTTACGAAAAAAGTAAATTATTAAAAGATACTAATCAGAAATTAAAAGATATTGAAACAAAATTTAAAAAATATCCACGCACTAATGAAAATAGATTCACTAGAAACCTACTAAATCTATTATACCTATTAAATCCGCGCAGAAAAAGGGACTTTAACAACCACTTTTCCAACAACCTTCCATGATTTAAGGACCATGTCTTGAGGAGAAAGTCAAATTTTGCTTTTTGAATTTGAAAGAGGATTTCAAGACTTGTTTTTTATCCTTAACCAATTCCCACCAATTCCAAATTACAATTGGACCAAGACTTGAATTAGAAAATAAAATTTGATAACAACCACAACCAATACGTGGCTGCCACATCACGTTTCTACTGTTCACCGATAATTTTTAAGCTCAAATTTTAGATTCCTTAGTTTCATTTTATTATTTCCTAGTTCCGTTTGTTGGTTCGAAGACTAATTAACCAACTAGTAATCTCCTACTAGATTGTAAGTTAGTTGTAGAGTCCGTTTGTTCGTGTCTACGTTTGTTGTGTGCTTTTATCTTTTGTGAATTCGCTGTTTCTTGTTGGTTCAAGTCCGTAAACAAATTTTCTTTGAGTCAACTCAAATGAAAATCTATTCCGGGTAAGAGTAGAGTCGACCTTCAATCACTCGCAAAGTAAAAGCCGACTTTCAACACTTGTGAAACCAAGTGTGAGGTAAAAATCGAGAGTGGGAGTGTGGTGAGGCATTTTTGAGCTAACAAGTTTGTTGTTTTGTTGTTCGTTGTTGTCTTTTCTTTTAGGTACCATGGATGCCACCAATCTCGATGCCACGTTTGACCGCATCACTGACAATATTGAAGACATGAAAGGGCACGTTGAAAGGCTACGCCAATTGGTATCCACACTTATCCCAACAAATCCAAAACCTAAGGTCCAAACACCTTGAGTTGAGAGCTTCCCGAAGGAAGTTGCTTCCCAAAATTGTGAAGGACTTTCACACCGAGGTAAAGATGAACATACTTATGACGTCAAGGAAAAATAGCTAACTCTTATACTTTGGTACATGTGAATGATGAACATGTGACTATTAAGCTGTTGAGTGTGAGTAGTAGCTTACCTACATATGAGTCTATTGATTCCTTACCACTTGTGGATGATGTAAATTTTGTGCCAGTGGATACACTAATTGATCTTATAGATGACCGAATCGACTCTTCTAGTAAGATCGATTTGTATCCACCTAGTGTTGAAGCTATTGTGTTGAATAAAAGTACATCGTTATGTGAAAATTGTATTGATCAACTTGTGTGTAAAACTTTCCCACCACTTGAGAATATGTGTGATGTGATTAATGAATCTCAAGTGAGTGAAGAATTTAAAGATGTTGGTCAAGGACAAAGGAGTGAACCCATGAGCCTATGTTGTTGTAAAGATTCTAATGTTTGCTTGGCTAATAGGGTTAATCATGTGCTTGACATATCTTTGAAAAATGATTTTTCTTGTACTCTTTTGCATGACACCCAACCCGTGCTTAATAAATATGGTGACTTGAATTGTGATCCTTTTGATGTTAATGGTGGTTTTTGTCTACTCGAGGAGCGTAGGGCAAATGTGTCATTGTCTCTTAGGGGTGTTGCTCATATCCGTGCATCCATGTTTGACACACTTGTATTTAAGTTATGTGAACCACAACTTGAGGATTTCAAGTTATATTCTTGTTTGTGGAAGGGTCCAAGGATGTTAAAGACTTATTGTCACCTTCATGGGGTTGGATAAGTTGAAGTATCTTGTGGGACTTTTGGGAGCGTGCTTTAAATCATTTGTAGAGAGAAGCCGAGTTCTTGGGCAAACTACTTGCCTTGGATTGGATTGTTGCATGGTAGTTTCCCTATTCTCCCTATTGGTATAACTCCCTTGATGGAATGCCTTCCCTCGGTAAGTGGTTGGAAGGAGAGAGGTCATACGTGCTTGCAATGTCCCTTTCTCTCGTTATGTGTTCCTACATGTGAATACATCTTAGATGAGAATTGTGTATTTGGTTCCTTTCTTCACTACCTATATGCATATGATGATATTCATGATGTTGTTGGATATACATCGTATGAGAGGCGTAGTCTCAGTTTTTGTCTATTAATTCTTGATGTTCATCCGAGCCCATTCGTTTGTGATGTTGTACAAAAGCTTTTCATAATTAACTCAAAGGATCCTTGGTTGTAATTCAAGTGTGTACCACCGTGGCATGATAGTGCTAATTTTTTACTTTGCTAACCCTAACCCTCATGCCATGAGGATGTGTACTTGTTTGTTTCCTCTTTAATTTTGCAAGGTACAGATTCTAGGTCAAATCCTTTTCAAGAAGGGGAGGATGATACGAGTACGATCACGTAGATGGACTTATGAGGGCGTACGTTAGACCCAAGGCTTGGTGTGTGCAATGAAGTACAAAGGAGCACCTAAATGGACACCAAAATAGTTCACTACATACACTAAAAGGGCCAAATCAGTCCACTACATACACTAGAGGGGTGCCCCTTCACTAAGGGGCCTTTTGGTCATTTTACCTATTATTTGTAATACACTATAAATAGAATAATGTAGGGTTTCATTAAGGATTTTGATGAATATTATGAGTTTATAACACTTGAAACATTTCCTCTCTAAGGAGAGAAGACCACCAACACGAAATTGTAACTAAGGAAATCAACTTGAGTGTGGAATCACTCGTGTTGGATTCAAGCTTGGAAACGTTGGATTCTTGAGAGATCGGGGTCACTCTTGTGCCAACGTAAGATTTAGGTATTTGATGTGTGTGATGTTAAATGTCCTAGAGTGGAATAGACTTTTGGATTGTTAATATTATACCTTCGATTTGTCTAACTATCTATCCTTTTGTTTCTTTGTAATCATGTAGTAGTGTTGATGTTGTAACCGTGTGTTTGTGTTGTTAATATGGAATCTGAAATTATTCTATTGTTCATCTTTTTCTTGTTGTGTTGCTACTGTTTTGGTGTTATTACTCCCTTGTTCCTTGTATTCTTCTTGTTGGTAGTGAATCCGAGAAGGGTCACCAAAAGAGGTCCTCGGTTTCTTGGCTAGTGAATGATTTTGGTGTTTATTTTCGTGCTTCCGTTGTCTTTATTGTATCATATGTACATACGACACCTTGATAATTGGATCAATTCCACAGAAAGAATATCATAGGCTAACCTGAAGATACCCTAAAGCCGTGAATAGAAAATGCAAAATAAAATTGTAACTGCTGACTTCCTCTTGCTTAACACTATTTAATATTATTAGTATAGTGTACGTGTATTTTGCACATGTTCTAAATGCTCAACAAAAAAGTTGCATATATTTATTTGTATAATCTTTTAATATAGTAACAGTAATATGAAAGATTTATAATTATGTTAAATAGTTCAAATCACATTAATTTCTCAGAAATTATAAAAAAAAAATAAAAGATTCTTCATTATGACTTTTTCTACAACAATTGAAGGAACTTCTACCATCATAGCAGAAGCAAAGCAGCTCTACTTTATAAATTGAGCTGGTGCTATTAATATGAATTAAGAATTTTTTAAATAGAAACATACTCAGTTGTCCTACAATCTTGTATTAAGGAAGTTTAGGACGTACAAATTGCCCTCCGACATGCAAATTGGGTCATACTTTAATTGTTATATGGAGGAAAATTAAGTTGCAGAATACACTAAGCTATATTTTGAACAGTGACTAAGTCTGCACCGCTATTGACAGCCTTCCAAGGCAAGTTTGAGGACCTTTGCGAATGGATAAACTGAAAATTCCTGAATTTTACTGCTTAAAATTCGGAGTCTCCTCTAAATAGAATTAATTATTACATTAAACTAATCTCACAATCAAGAGTTTTATTAGAAGCTTAGATTTGCAATTTTCAAAAATAATCTCTTTATCTTTACAAATTAGAGGCTATGAATATATCACTGTCCATAATCCTTACTTTTGAAGCTAAACTGAATATATTATTGCACATAATATAATTTATTTGTTGTGATCCCCTTAAATATATCTTAATTTACGGATAAAACTACAAACAAATAAAAGGTTATTCTTTCAATTACTCATTAGCATATTCTACATCTGTTTTAGTTATTTTTAGTTTTTTTTTTTCTTTTACAGTTTTTTTCTGTTTGTAATACTATATTTAAATTGATTGTGTTTTTAATCTAAATTAGGCGTATCAAATTACAGTATTGTCTAATTAGGATATTTAACAATCCTAAGATAATTCTAAAATCTAAACACGAAAACTCACCAATCAACAATTAATCAACTATATCACCCCAAGATTAATTCTCAAAAAACTATTGATATTTTCTTTTTTTTTCTTTTACCATATCTATTTTATTAGTATTCTTTTTTCACATATATTAGAAAAAAAAAAATCTATCAATATCAGTTCTCAATATATTTTCATTTTCGATATCACATATTTTAGGACTTCTTTGTTTTTTTTTCAAATTATAGTAAGGATTTTTAATTTGGTTAACGGCATTTTTTGGATAAAATGTATTTCATTTTATTTTTCTTTAGATTTCTTCAAGAAAAGACTAATTAATGTTGGCATTTTCTTATTTATGTTCAGTAACTTCTCACTTATCCTCTCAACTTGAATTTTAAATTCAAAAATCTCTGATAACTGTTGCCACCCTCTTATAAAGCTCAACTGCTCCTGATGGTGGAATGGTTATATAAATATGTCATCTCTGATTCTGGTCCCTAAGTATAATCCTCATAAAAAATTCACACCATCTAATGTGAGTTGAATGCTTAGAAGACTCACCGGAAAGCTCCGACATCAACTACAGACCCTCAACAATGGCTGGAGGTATGTTTATTCCATGTTTCCGCTATGCTACTCTGGTTTTTCGGCCAACATTTGGTATAGGAGCCATCAATACCTCTGCCTTGATAATTTCTGATGCTATTCCGTTTGTTAAAAAAAAAAATGGAATTCCGATTTTCACATCTATGGATTTTTTAATTTCCTTTTAATTTTTTTTTTGACACAAATCATGTTAGAAATCACAAGAAAAAAAAATAGATTTTCTAACAATTTTGTGAATTTGGATCATTTTTTCGGAGATGGTGATTATAAATGAGTTTTACTCGGTTGTTATAACCTGCTGAATGATGAAGACGACAATTTGCAGCACTTAAAAAGTAAAATGTGTGAACATAAAGTCTCTTTTATTTTGATGATATTCATCACTTTACATGTGAAGACTTTATTACAGTGGGGCCCATCTTGTACTTTTCTTTAATTATTTATTTAATAAAAGGTAATAATAAATGGCACAATTTAATGAGATGTAGTGTACTATATGGCTTGCTATTGTGCGTTCTGAATCATGCATCTTTTCTTTGATGTTATCAAAGGATTATTTGTTAAGATATAGTAATGCACTCAAATTATTTAATTTGTGTATTATTTTTACATTACTTTATTACATAATGTTTGAGCAAAAAAAAAAAATTGACTTTAATGTCTAGTGATTCATATACTTTTATTGAATTAAGACTTAGCCATAACAATCTTAATTTAGTAAAGTCATATATTATTATAGAATCACATAAGACATATGATAAGAACTAATGTTAGTAATCTATAATTGTTTAATTGAAATTAGCCACAGCATCTTTAATTAAATAAATTTTTAAAATTTAAGATTACATAAAGAATATTTAGACATTAGAGTTGTAATTGATTATGCACGATATAGTAGCTTAAGAACCTTTATTATTGGGTTGCATAATTAATTAGGATAAAATGTTAAATACTTTTCATAATTACCCACAGAAATTATGAATGGAAATTTAATAGTTTTATAGTCAAGATAGAATATCATGCTAGTCAACGGTAATTCTATCATAAAAATGAGTCTAATTGAATTAAAAATTTAGCCCATAGACAATTTTTATGTCAGGAGATTCAATTTTATATTATTTGTCTCAAATTTACCAAGCATGTGTTTATGTATGTATATTTTTGCAGTTATGCAACCTGCAAATTTCTCTGATATTTGTGATATTCCCGAATTAAATAGTGAGAATTATAAGATCTGGAAGGAAAGAATTCTCCGTCACTTAGGTTGCATGGACATTGATTAAGCTATCAGAAAAGACGAACCACATATTGATGAAAATAGCACTCAGGCTGAAATTGCTCTTTATGAACAATGGGAGCATTCTAACCGTTTGAGTGTTATGTTCATTAAGAGTAAAATCTCTGCTGGTATTCGTGGTTCTGTCGAACAACATAACAATGTCAAGGCATTACTGAAGACTATTGATGAACAATTTGAGACTTCAGATAAGGCACTTGCCAGCACCTTAATTATGGAATTCTCATCAATGAGACTCACCTATGTGAGAGGTGTGCGTGAGCACATCATGAGAATGCGAGACTTAGCGGCTCAACTAAAGACTCTTTAGGTTGAAATGTCTGAAACTTTTCTTGTGCACTATATTTTAAATACTCTGCCTGCACAGTATGGCCCCTTTAAGATCTCCTATAACACACATAAGGATAAATGGTTTATTAATGAACTTATGGCCATCTGTGTTCAACAAGAGGGTCGATTGCTGATGGAAATAGGAGAAAGTGCATTCACGACTACTCAAGGACAGAAGTCTCATCAAGCCAATAAAAAGTTGAAAGGAAAGGCTCCACTTGACTCTGACATCAAAAAAGAATTTAAGTGTCGCTCTTTGGAAAGAAGGGGCATATAAAGAAAGATTGTGTCAAGTTTCAACGATGGCTTGAGAAGAAAGGTACTTCTATTTCTCTAGTTTGTTATGAAGCTAATATGATTGATGTTAATCATGATTAATGTTAATCATAACACGTGGTGGATTGATTCTGCTTCTACAATCCACATTACAAATTTCTTGCAGGACTTAAAAAACCTACGGAAGCCAGTGGGAGCTGAGCGAAGCATCTATTCAGGAAACAAGATGCAGTCGCGTGTAGAAGCTATTGGAACATGCAATTTAGTTCTTAGTAGTGGTTTTATTTTAGAGTTGGAAAAGAACTTTTATGTTCCTAACTTTTCTAGGAATTTAATTTCAGTATCAAGACTTGTACCTTTGGGATACTCCTTCTTTCTAGAAGGTTATTCTAATCTATTTTATAAATCTAAACTTGTTGGATATGGTATACTGTCTGATGGTCTTTTCTCTCTTGATTTGCAAAATGATTCCACTCAAAATGTTATGCATGTCCAAACTGGCATCAAACGATGTGTTATGAATGAAAATTCTTCTATTTTGTGGCATCGAAGATTGAGACATATCTCTCTAGATAGAATTAAGAGATTAGTAAATGATGGAGTACTTAGTACTTTAGATTTTACTGATTTCAATACTTGTGTTGACTGCATTAAAGGCAAGCAGACAAACAAGTCAAAGAAAGGTGCCAAGAGGAGTTCAAACATATTAGAAATCATACATGCAGATATATGTTGTCCAGATATGGATGCATATGGTCAGAAATACTTTATCACCTTTATAGATGACTATTCACGATATATGTATCTCTACATGCTTCATAATAAAAACGAAGCACTAGAAGCCTTTAAAGTGTTTAAGGCTGAAGTAGAGAAACAATACGGAAAGCAAATTAAAATTGTGAGGACTGATAGAGGTGATGAGTACTACGGTAGGTACACTGAGGATGGACAAGCACAAGGTCCATTTGTAAAATTTCTTCAGGAAAATGGGATTGTTGCCCAATACACTATGCCTGGTTCTCCAGATCAAAATGGTGTAGCAGAAAGAAGAAATCGAACATTATTGGATATGGTGCGTAGTATGTTAAATAGCTCTAAGCTACCTATGTCCTTGTGGATTGAAACTCTTAAGACGACAGTGTGTATATTAAATCAAGTTCCAACCAAGGCTGTCCTAAAGACACCCTTTGAATTGTTCAAAGGTTGGAAACCTAGTTTAATACATATTCGCGTATGGGGATGCCCGTCTGAAGTAAGAATTTACAATCCACAAGAAAAGAAACTGGATCCTAGGACCATTAGTGGATATTTTATTGGATATGCTGAACGGTCTAAAGGATACAGATTCTATTGTCCATCTAACAACACTAGGATTGTGGAATCAAGAAATGCAAAATTTCTTGAAAATGACTTAATTAGTGGGATTGATCAACTTCAGAATACAATTTCTATCAGATATCGACCTTCCACTTCAAGTCAACGATTGATTGTCGTACATAACACCCCTCAAGTACAATTGGGTGTTGCACAACAAATCAATGAAATTCCACAAGCTGCTGAAAATGTTCAAGTAGATCAAGTTCAAATGATTCCAGAAATTATTGAGCAACCAGTTAAACAACATGATCCTCAGTAAACTATTGGTACAACATTAAGAAGATCTACTAGAGAAATAAAATCAGCAATTCCTAGTGATTTTGTTGTGTATTTATAGGAATCTGACATTGGAATTGAAAATGAGCCTGAGTCTTTTTCACAAGCCATGAATTGCAAAGAGTCAGAATTGTGGTACAGTGCCATGAAAAAAGAGATGAATTCCATGAAAAGCAATGAAGTTTGGGATCTTGTCGAGTTGCCTAATGGTGTAAAAGCCATTGGATGTAGGTGGTTCTTTAAAACTAAAAAGGACTCATCAGGCAATATTGAAAGATATAAAGCAAGACTTGTTGCTAAAGGATTCACTCAAAAGGAAAGAATTGACTACACAGAGACATTTTCTCCTGTGTCGAAAAAGGATTCCTTGCGCACAATATTGGCATTAGTAGCCCATTTTGACTTAGAATTACAACAGATGGATGTGAAAACCGCATTTCTCAATGGTGATCTAGAGGAAGATGTTTATATGAAACAACCTGAAGGTTTCTCCTCTAGTGATGGTGAGCACTTGGTATGTAAGTTGAATAAATCCATATATGGACTAAAACAAGCCTCACGTCAATGGTATTTGAAATTTCACAATGTTATCTCTTCATTCAACTTTGTTGAGAACATTATGGATCAATGTATATACCAGAAGGTTAGTGGGAGTAAAATATGTTTCCTAGTTCTATATGTGGATGATATCTTACTTGCATCCAATGATAAGGGAATGATACATGATGTGAAACAATTTCTCTCTAAAAGTTTTGATATGAAAGATATGGGTGATGCATCTTATGTCATTGGAATTAAGATTCATCGAGATAGACATCAAGGTACCTTAGGTTTATCTCAAGAAGCCTATATCAATAAAATTTTAGAGAGGTTTCGAATGAAAGATTGTTCACCAAGTGTAGCTCCTATTGTGAAGGGCGACAAGTTCAACTTGAATCAGTGCCCGAAGAACGAGCTGGAGAAGGAACAAATGAAAGACATTCCATATGAGATAAGATATTTCGGCCAACATTGACTATGTAATGTGGCTCATTTTGTGTCAATTTACTTCTCTTGGAGTGAATTTTTCATTTCCAAGGAAAACCGCTCGCCGTATGAGATAAGATATTCTCAATTATGATTCTAAGGGAAGGAATTGAACTACCTATTTCGGCAAAGGAAGAATAGACTATTCAATAGGAAAATTCTAAAATTGTAGAGGCTTGGTTTGATCATGCTGCTACTGGCAGCGGAATTGAGAGGCTTAGCTGTGATTTATTGGTTTTATTAAGAGTGTTCGGAGCTTGGCACTTAAGACTTGAGGATTTCTTCCTTAAATTTAGTAAAGGTTTGAAACTATTGTACTGATGGTAATGTGGATGCACCAGCTGATGTTGTGAAAGTTGTTGGAGGAGAATCCATGGAAGAAAATAATATTAATCGCACGGACGCTAATGTGGATGCATCAGCTGATGCTGTGGAAGTTGCTGGAGAAGAACAACCCACTGAATAATCTAAAGTTGATTATGCTGAGGCTGTTTTTTTTGCTCGCAAAATTATTACTCTGCTGAACTTAATTGTCTTTCCATCCCCATTAATTTTTCAACTAAATAATGTATTCGACAATGTATTCTTTCATGCCTTCTACAGATAGTAACATATATAAATGTATGTGTTTCCAACAAAATTTAATTCATGGAAAATAAACTTCAACCACAAATAAAAATATGAAGAAACAACAATTTTTATTGATAAATGATGAGGGTACAAATCTGTTCCTTCCTTGATTCTTCTCTCATGATTTTCTCCGTAATTCGAGGCTGTCAATAGCATATTTCTCGAATGTATGAAGATTTGGATATGAATTTCTCCATAATTCAAGGGTCGTTAGTGGCGTATTTCTTAAATGTAGGAACATTTGGATTTGTTCTCCATGAAAGGAACATTAGGATTTGTTCTCCATGAAAGGAGGGTTTGTCTTCTTAATGTATTTGATTATCAAGAAGAGAGGGTTTTGATCTTTATGAATATCCCATGAATTTTTTGGGACTTTTCAGAGCATTGGTCTCTTTGTGAATATCCCGTGAATTTGTGGGATACTGGAGATGCCTCTTTAAAGGGATATTTGTCCCCTTTATATAGGCGTAATTTAGGGTTTAGGTTGAGTAGTCATCAAGCAAGATTTAGGGTAAAGTAGATCCTAAGAACTCTAATCAAAATTAAAATCTTTTTGTAGAGTCCACAAAATTTCAATGTCTACAAATGCCCCTGCTTCAAGGCTTGTCAGAGTGTAGACTTGATGAAACTCAAAGACGAGTCTTGAAGTATCACTTCCATCTTTACGATCCTGCGGCTACAGATTTGCATATTTGATTTATGAGAGAAGAGATGAAGGGCAGATTTGGTCACACTGGGCGTGCCAATTTGTTCGCAATAAATTTTCGTTCATGGGAAATAAATTTTAACCACATACAAAAATATGAAGAAACAAGAATTGTTTATTGATAAACGATTGTGGTTACAAATCGTTCCTCCCTTGATCCTTCTCTCTTGATTTTCTCCGTAATTCGAGGGCCATTAGTGGCTTATTCTCTAACATAGGATGATCTCTTTATGAATATCCCATGATTTTGTGGGATATTGGAGATCCCGATCTTTTTACGAATACCCATCTGCTTATAGGATATTCAAGATGTCTGTTTCAGGGAACATGTTACCCTTTAAATAGTCGAGATTTAGGATAAAGTAGCCTTCTAAAACTCTAACATAATTTGGATTCTTATTGAAGAGTCCACAAATTTAGATGTCTACAATATGCTATTAACACGTATTGGAGTGGTATTATATTTAACTAGTAAATTTAGCCGCGCTTCGCGCTGTTCTGATTGACCATATAAGAATAATGAACTAATGTTTTACTTGAGATTTTTCTAAAAAGAAAATTCAAAATTATTTCTTGTACCTTTAATCATTGAGAAATGACATTTAAAATTAAATAATATATAGTACATTTCAATTCACGATTGTTATGCCGTTACAAAATATAAAAATATAAAAGAACCATTTCTATGTTATTCAAACTTGATCGAAAAATGACATTTATTGAAGAAGTTATAGAGTCAATTACTAATGGTAATTGAAAAAGAAATCAATATTAAATTGGAGATTCAACTCCTATGATCTTAACTACATATTGATATGAGCGAGTGATTTTACTAAACACCAAAAAAGATATGCTACTACTCATAATGCTAGAAACTCTATACAAAAACATTACCAAAAAAATAAAATATAACATGACACATTACACAACAAATTAGAATCTTTCTGATATTTGAAACATAAGAATTCGGTCTTCTTTTATATTCTTCATATTTGGATCACTATTTATTGATTTGCACGAATTAAGAAAATAGAATACAATTTCAAAAATATTATAATAAAAAATCTTTGTGATTTATGAGAAATATATCTAGATACAATATTCAAAATGGGAGATTTTAACGACTTATGCTCTCCAGAGTTTACATGAAACCCGCTAGCATTTTCAACAAATGAAGACCCACAACTGAAATAATTTTTAGAACCCCCCCTTCCCT
>NC_061118.1:151309509-151335316 GCF_002878395.1 Capsicum annuum
CCCCCCCCCCCCCCCCCCCCCCCCCCCCCCCAAAAAAAAAAAAAAGGATTCGAATATTGAGAAAAAAATCTCAAATCAAAATGTGAGTTTTCCCTCATTGAAAGTCCATTACAATAATAAGTCACGAATTAAAATTTTGACTTTAACTATATTTTTTCTCCAAATCTCTTGGTATCATTGTAAAGTTTTTTTCTTTGACCATGTCTATAAATTTGCTCAATAAATTGTCAATTGATCAAACTTTTGCATGTCTAAGTTATAATGCACAGAGTAAAAATGACGAAACAATGCATAAATTTAATCAATAACTAAATTAGTGCAAAGTAAAAACTCATATAAATACAAATACGTACACTCATATTTCAATTTTTTTCTTGATTTATGTGCCTTCTTCATCGACATTTGTTTCTTCAATAGCAGCATCTAAAATTGCTCCTTGAAATTGTCCTTGTCCATGAAATCATTGTGGACTTTAGCAACAAATCTGATTTCTTTATTTTTTCCTCATAAGGTTGTTTTTCTTTATCACATTTAGTGATCAAATAAATAGAATTTTATGTCAAAGAAGTGTAGGTATATAAAAAGATTTAAAAAAAAAGAGTGATAACAAAGAGAGCCAAACGGTTCTCATCAGAGAACATGGGTGCAAGACCTTTTTACAGTAGTAATGACAATGAATGACATGAATAAGGTGGATTTATTATCATTATTTATTAGTCTCATTAATTGATAGTATTTTATAGATTTTTAAATAGAATTAAAAAAAAACTCAAAAGAATCATAAAAAAGATAAATATCATTTCTTGATTCTTAGGCAACGAGGTACCATAACACTTGCTCTTTCAAACTCAAATCCGTGCATTTTGTCAGGAATCTCATTGTTTCCGGCAGTGATAGCTGCGGTGTGGTTGGAAAAAAGCACCATACGGAGTCGAACCTAAAAGTAAGAATCAAACAGTTAAATAATAAGAGGCATAATCGGCAAACAATGAGGCTTCACTACATAGATAAATGATTGAAATTGAATACTTTGTCAGGCCGTTAATAGATTGGCTAAATTAAAGAAATTACAAAAAAATTGAATGGTCAAAACCATCGGCAGCTCCCTAAACTTGGCACGATCTTTCACTTTGACACCTCAACTGGACGTTATTCACTTTAGGCACCTCAAGTAGCCATAAATTGTGTCATTTTGACACCTTTTGCTGATTCAGCAAAGAGAGTGTATTACGCTCGCTTTTGGACGCATTTCAGGGGTATTTTCATAATTTTTGAGGGGTATTTTCATAATTTTTTATCTTTAATTTGTTTTAAATTATTGAAATTGTTTCCAAATCAGCAACAATACATATACATAGCAATTAATGACATAATTATCCAACTCATTAATATATATACATAATTAAATTAAAAGAACCAATTAATTGATGGCACATGGCATTTTTCAAAATAATTATAAAATTATTTAATTTTATTTGGTATCCCACCCCCACCTCCACCCCCACCCCTCAAACCCCAAAGTTATCTTCTCCACCACCACTCATCTCCCCGACAACCCCACCCCAAGTCCTCTTCTCTATTTGGCAGCCCCCCACCCCACCCCACTCCACTCTTCTCCTTTATTCTCTCTCCTTTTCACTCTCTTTTACAGTTTCACATAAACAAAAAAGACAAGCCAAAAAAAAAAAGAAAAAATTAAAACGAATTCAAAAATGTCACAGTGTGTTTTTTTCTTTCTTCAAGAAGATAAGTAAATCATTTACATTTTTCAAATCATTCAAAGAATTCAAGCTTCCAAAAACTTCTATAAAGGATGAGCAAAACGATGGATTGAAAAATTCAACCTCCATTAATGGAGGATGAATCCTCCATTAATGGAGATGAAGGTTGTGTGGAGTTTAGTGATTATGATGCTATAGTGGTAATGGAAATTTGATTGTGGGTCTGGAAGAAAATGAAAGAAAAATGTATGAATAGAAAAAGGAAAAAGAAAACGTTGGGGGTGGGGTGAGTTGAGGAAGATGATATGGGGTGGGGTGGTTAGGAAGATAATATAAGGTGGGGTGGGGTTATTAATATTTTTTATTTAAATTAATTATATAATTTTTTTTAAATAAATTTTAGGTGCATATAGTGATGTGGCAATTTAAATGAGTTGGCCCAAATTAATTGGCCGTTTTATCCATTTTGGCGGCGCGTGAGACACACGCACCCGTGCTGATGTCGAAAGGTGTCAAAATGACACAGTTTATGGCTACTTGAGGTGCCTAAAGCGAACAACGTTTAGTTGAGGTGCCTAAATGAAAGTTCGTGACAAGTTTAGGGGGCCACCGATGGATTTGGCCAAATTGAATACTTACAGGGCTCATTAATAGTTGTGTTAAAGAACTCTACAATAAAAAAAATATAAGCCACAAAAAATGAGAAACTATCTCCTTCTCAGGGTTAGTTACAAAGAAAGTTGGAAAAGATGAAATGTACAAAATTAAACATTGACAAATTTCAACATTATTGAACACTTACAGGGTTCGTTAATTGAGAGAACCATCTTCTTCTTAGGCTCATTAATTGAAATTGAACACTTGTAGGGATCGTTAATTTTCCTTCAGACTCCACCCTAATGAAATGCCATAGCAAAAAGTTAAGCAAAATTAATATAAAAGAGCAGGCAGCTATTAAGACAAGTTGAGTAGGGGGCCAGGGGCTACAAGGCCTTCTCTTCTATTTCACCCAGCACTATTGCTCTTTTTGCATGAATTTTAAATCCATGGAGGAAGACCTTAGTATATACTTGCCAAAATTGAATGAAGCACACAAACTTTTAGTATTTTTTTTTACAGACAAGGAAGGAGGGAGGGAGGGAGGGGGAAGGGTAAAAGGAGCAAGGTACACCCATCTTACTTGATAGCAGCCTTAATTTCATCATAGGTAGCTTCTTGTGGGAACCTCACTGTGAGATCAACCACAGAGACATCCATAGTTGGAACTCGAGAAGACATTCCTGTTAACTTTCCATTCAGTGATGGTAGCACCTTTCCAATAGCCTTAGTGGCTCCAGTGTTGTTGATGTTGAAAGATGCAGCTCTTCCCCCCCCTCCAGTCCTTAGCAGATGGTCCATCAACAGTTTTCTGGGTGGCTTAGTTATAAAAATAACAACTAAGTATAGAAGCTACAAAAGCTGTATTAAATTCTATGAAACGTATAAAACAATATTTACCGGTTATGGAGTGAACAGTAGTCATAATACCCTCAACAATTCCAAACCTGTCATGAATGACCTGCCAAGTGATGCAATTCTGAGAAATTATTCAAATTTCACATACAAGCTCAAATATTAAAATGAAGAAAAGGGCAATAAACAAAAAAAGGAACCTTTTCCAGAGGAACAAGGCATTTAGTAGTACAGCTAGCATTCAAAACGACGTTGAGGTCTGGCTTGTATTCCTTTTCATTGACACCAACAACAAACATAGGGACATCCTTGCTAGGAGCAGAAATGATTACTCTCTTAGAACTACCCTGGCGAACACAACAACCTAAAAAAAGTTTAAGCAGGTACTTAACACCAACTGATGAAGGAAATTAAGCTTGTGTAAGAAAACATGTGACAACCATATCAATTGAAGCAATGGACAATCCGCAACGTCAACACACAAATATCATAGCATTAGCACTAATTTGCATTTAAAAAAACTCATATACAGTCAATACAAAAATGTACACCTAGACACATGTAGAGAAATTAACACAGTTGTTCTAAATCACTTTCAAGATGACAGTGTACTCTTGCCTTACGTTTACACAATAACTTGATTGGACAGAAAAAGAAAACAAAATTGCGCAGGTGTTAAGCCTCAAGAAGTGCACCTTCGCTAACAAATGCATAAAGCAATAAGCATTAGGACTAACACTTAAAAACTTACATTCGAAATACACACAATCTGAAACTTTTAATATACATTAACATATATAAAGCAAAAATGACAACCAAGTTGACTACATGGTAAGGCACCAAGTGTTCAGTCCGTGGAGGAAAATTTATATGTTTGAGCATCAAACTATGTATTATGGAAAATCAAAGTACTATTAAGTTATTAACAACCAACAGTTTCTTTATGATTTGTGGTAAGGAAGGCAAAATAAGAACTACTCTCATTCTTTACGAATTGCGATCACAAACCTTCAAGTGGGCAACAACTTTGTCTTTATCAGTGAAGACACCAGTTGACTCCACGACGTACTCTGCTCCAGCCTCAGCCCATGGGATCTCCTCTGGATTTCTTCAGATATCCATAAAATAAGTCTCAATCAGTAATTCAACACACAGAGAGATAAAAATTAACAGTGTATGTGCTCAAATAAGAGATGAAGAAAGCAGATGGAGCTTTGATTTTTCTTTTTTTTTTTTTAGAAGAATTGTTAATATACTTAGTGAAGGGAATAGGAGAAGACCGAGCATCATTTGAAGAAGCCGTTATTTAATAAATTTATTAAGAAATAAATGGGTAGAATTAAGAAAAGGAATTAAATTGAAAAAAACTCAAAAATAAAAATAAAAATTAGATAAATGAGAATGCTGGATTTTGAGGCATGCCACATCAGCATGCCTCTAATCCTCTTTTTATATATATAGATTATGTTAAAGCGCATAACGTTTTAGAGTAAAGTATTGGTAAAAAAGGTGGTTTCACAACATAGGTGATAAATAAAACTAAGGGAGGTTATAGTCCCAGGACTAATGGCTTATATAAAAGAGTAATGTTGCTTTTTCATTTGCACCGACTCGTCTGTACTTGAAGTAGCTTAAACTCTACTCGAATGAGCTACGCTGCTACGGGCTAAGATTTAATTCCTTTTTGTTCTTTACTGTCTTAATAAAAATAGTTATTATTTTATTAAAGAAACGGTTATTGAAAAGGTGTTTTTTTTTTAAAAATCTATATAGTAAAAAAGTCAGAAAATTTGGATCAATGATATGATAATAATTTTTTTTTTTTAAAGATAGATTATATGTTGTAACAGATATATTATCTGATGCAACAAGTTCTCTATTGTTGCAACAGTTGATATATCTTTTGTCACAGATGTGTGATTTGATGCAACAGATATAGAATCTGTTGTCACAACTCAATAAAAATGGTTCTTGGAAAGAACTAATTAATAATAGTAACTTGAAAAGTTATGACTTATCACAATATTTCTTAATTTAATTAAGTCATGACTTTTCACGGTAATAAAAAATATAATTAATAAATGGAGGTGAACAGTTAGATTATATGTTGCAACAAATAGGTTATTCAATGCAACTTGTTTTATATTTGTTGCAATAGATCATATATTTGTTGTCACAGATGAATTATCTGATGCAAAAAATATATAATTTGTTGTCACAACTCAATAAAAATGGTTCTTGAAAAAAACTAATTAATAATAATAATCTGAGAAGTCATGACTTATCACAATATTTATTTTCTTAATTTAATTAAGTCATAAATATTCATAGTAATCAAAAATATAATTAATAAATGGAGGTGAACAGTCACGCCTTTTTACCACTCATTCAAATTCAATCCTCTATAAATAGGTACATCCTTACTCAATCGTTCGTTCAACTACACTCTATTTATTTATTGCATCTCGTCTTTCATATTACACCTGGACTTCCACCACTTTCTCTTCCCTGATTAAGGTAAGTTTTTTTCTTGCCAATTTGTAGTATACGTTGTATTACATTCGGTTATTCTTAAGATCTTTACTTTTGTTTTTAAGGTTTTTGTCAATTCACATGTGTTCTAGATTATGACTGATCCAGTGTGGGACGTTGCTTTTCTGCAAGATGCATTGAATAAACTTCGGAATTAGGTTCATGACCTGCAGTGGGAACTGGGAGCAGTTAGAGCAAAAATGCTCCGTGAGATACGCAGGCTGAGGAGGGCCTTGCTACTTCCGATTGAAGATTGGCCAGGTGACAATGACGATGATAATAATAATTAGATTATTTTTTTCTATGTATATTTATTTTTATTTATTTTTGTTTAATAAAAAAATTATGTTTGATCTTTGATGTTTTAATTCAAATTTAATTTTTATTCTGTCCATTATTTTCTCAATGAACATGTCGACGATTGGACGTTAAAAGGAATAATTTAGAATCTAGTAGCAATAGCAAGATTTATCTGTTGGGTTTTTGACAGGGGCTCATGTGTTGTTCAAAACAGATTAATCATATGTTGCAACAGATAAGAAGTTTGATGCAACAGATAACTAGTCTATTTCAACAGATGACTAGTCTGTTGCACGACTTTGACGTTTTAATTCGTACTCCCTCCGTCTCAAATTACTCATCCTAAATTGAGATGCCACATTGATTAAGAAAAATAATTAATAACATGCTTAGTTTACCATAACCCACTGATCAGTTGGTGGGACAGTAGACGGTGTTTGAAATAACCATTGTTTGCTATTCAATCAAAATTTCATAAGAGAAGAAAGCTTTTAACGTGGGTCGGCGTATAGTCCCCCTATTAAATCATGTTAACATTTTAATTTGAAGAGAAAGTAATTAATACAAAGGGTAAAATATGGAATTTTTTTTCTTTTCTTGATTAATAAAAAAAGACAAGTAAAATGAGAAATCAAATTAGGAAATTTGGGACGGTTAATTGGACGTAAGGAATAATCTAGTAGCAATAGCAAGAGTTGAAACATATTGGTTATCTGTTGGGTTTGTGGAAGGGGCTGATTTGTATTGTTCCAAACAGATTAATCATCTGTTGCAACAGATATTCAGTCTAATGCAACAGATAATCAGTTTGATGCAACAGATAATCAGTCCAATGTAACAGATTACTCATATGATGCACCAAATGATTGATCTGTTTAAACTGTGGGCACTTATGTTGGATTCATGATCGGGGTTCTATCCATTGTTGAAAAAATAACAGTAACTGTGTACCCAAATGACAAATTCAAATAAAAATCATAATTTTACTTACCAAAGTCACCTATGAAGTAATGCCAAAGTGGAAAGTAATGTAGGAAACAAAATTTAACCTAAGAAATTGGTCAAATAGCAGCAGTAGCGTTGTAGTGGTAACAACAACAACAACAATGGCCGATAAGAAGAAGATGAAGATGATAATGAAGTAGAAGATGATGAATAAAGCAACAACAACAATGAACAACAATAATCGTGAAGAAAGAGAAAACAACAATGGTTGAGAAGAGAGAGAAAGATGTTTTTTTTTTCCCTCCGTTTCTCGTTATATAGGTATACATTTGGATCAAAGTATAAATTTAAAAACTTGTGGATTATTTTTAAACTTTTCTAACTTTCTTAATCCATAATAAAGTAATTGTCAGCTCCACTCAATAATTAAGACTTGTGTCACCCACACCTCATTTTAAAACTTTTTTGTCACCTACAGCTCAAACCCCCGTAATGTAGGAGTCTATCTTATAAAGAGACTTTTAAATTTAACATACCACAAAAACTGTTACTACAAACACATATATAAGGAGGGGTATTTGATAAAGTAGAAAAATAAATCAAGAAAAGGTATGATAAAATAATTGAATTAGGTTATTTGTCAGAGGGGAAAAAAGAGAGCATAATGCAGGAGGCTTTCCATAGATTCTCTGTTGTTTAGGGCTACAGGCAAACACTGATAAGAGTTTTGTATACATATCTGGAGTAAAGGATCAAGTGAAACAGGATATTCTTAACCAGCTACAGTTCAAAGAAGGGTTAATACCATTCACCTACCTTGGAGTACCTTTTTCATCTAAGAAGCTGACTGTCTCTCAATGTATGCCATTAATTGAAAAAATTACTGAAAGGGTGAGGCGTTGGTCGGCTAAACTACTCCCGCATGCAGGGAGACTTCAATTAATTCAGGTTGTATTGTTTGGGGTCCAAAATTATTGGTCTCAGGTATTCATCCTTCCAAAAAGAATCATGAAACTTATTAATGGTATCTGCCGAACCTTTCTGTGGACTGGCGATGTTTTAGGCTTTAAAAAGGCTCTGGTCTTTTGGGAAAAGGTTTGCTTACCAAGATTAGTTGGTGGGCTCACTGTTATACACCTGATTGTTATTTTATTTGTACTTCGGGTACACAGAATCTGTACATGCAGAACAATAACTTCAGCTAGAGTTCAAGTATAAACAAGAACACAATGAAGTATATCAAATACCCTCAACACAAGATCAAAATGACCTTTCTGAGAGGTGTATTTTATTCTTTTAGAAAGTAGATGAAACAGAAATGAATAAGGCCAAGTCATCCAAATTCACGGAGTTTACTTAAGGAAATAATTTTCCTCACTGTACCTGAGGTTGTGGAATTTTTCCTTCCAGGATAAAATGGCCAAACAGACCAATTGTAGCTGTACCTCAAACAATTGGAATATCTTCGAATGCACAGAATGTTTTAATTGATCACACAAAGTAATTTGTAAGACAGGAAGTATTTTCTATTCTAAAAATTTTCATATGTAAACCTGTGGATGAAAGCAGGTTTATATAGCCACAAGATGCCTCTTCTGAAAAGTGGCAAAGGTTCATCTAAAAGGTGTAACCTTTTCTAAAAATTCATGTCCATTCGTCCAAATAGTGTGACTGTTCTGAACAGGCATGCCATTTCACCCTCAGTTCGTTGAAACAATGCATCAGTTTACTGAAACAGTGCATCAGTTCACCGAAACAGTGGCACCAGTTCGATGAAGTATTGCATCAGTTCGAACTTCTGTATGCATGTATAAATGGAGTACCAAAACCAGAAAATATTTTACTGCATTTTTTTGTATTTTCAGATTAGATTTCTGTCTGGATTTCTTTATTTTCATCAAATAAACTTTGTCCAAAAAGATAGATCTCATCGAATCGATCATTTTCCAAATCAAAATCCTGAGCCGAGCGAGCGACGACGACGACGGCGCGGGGCATCTCTTATTTATTGCCTCAGTTACCATGTGGAGTAAGTGTTCTTATTATAAACATCCCACCAATGTAGGAGAATTAGTGAACTTTCTAAATTGGGTGTCTCCTTTCCTCCACCATTTTCCATTTTCCATTCACACTTCATATACACTTTGAACCCAACAATCTCCCACATGAATGAGGAATGACTATTTTTCATAAAATTTGTACGGACAAGTATGTGATCATCAAGCAAAGACTGATTGCATCTGGATAAGTGGGTTTCCCTTTGAACTTTCCGTAGTGAACATGCATCGGATACACTCGGTCAATCGGTAGATTTGATATCTTTGAACCGTTGAGATTTAATGTACACCTAGACAATACATGTCACATAACCAGCCTTTTAACATTTATGGTTCTCATGGTTTTGTTCTTTTCATCCATGAACACATCCCGATTTCATGAGAGCTTAGAGAATAGGCCTTTACTAACATTCTCTTTGAAGCAACTTCCACTTCGCCCTCACATAGGTGATTTCTAAACGTTCAATCCTGTAGATTAAACTATTCGACTAAATCTGCCAAATTTAGATAATCATTAAAAGACTTTTAACCTTAAGTCTTCTCCTTGTTTTTACTATACATTGTCTACAACAAAGAATGAGATGGGTAATTGACAATGTTGAACTTGACAGACACAACTTTGTTTGATCTCCTTGAACCTAGCTCTTGGGATCTCCAGTCTACTAGGTAGAGTTACTGTCGTGTTGACTTGTCCTAGGCCTTAAACCCATTCCCTTGGATGTCCGTTCAACTCCTTCTCTAGATAGGCCTTTTGTAAGTGGATCCGACACATTATCCTTTGAATTTACATAGTCTACAGTGATAATTCTACTAGAGAGAAGTTTCCTAATGGTATTGTGTCTTCATCGTATGTGACGAGATTTACCTTTGTACATCATGCTCCCTGCCCTACCTATTGCCGCTTGGCTATCACAGTGTATACATACTGGTGCCACTGGCTTGGGCCAATAAGGAATATCTTCTAAGAAATTCTGGAGCCATTCTGCTTCTTCACCGGCTTTATCCAATGCGATAAATTCAGATTTCATTATAGAGCGAGCAATACAAGTCTGTTTGGATGATTTCCAAGAGACTGCTCCTCCATCGATAGTAAACACATATCCACTTGTGGATTTTACTTCGTTCGATCCTGTGATCCAATTTGCACCACTATATCCTTCAAGTACCGCAGGATATTTATTATAATGCAAAGCATAATTTTGAGTGTATTTAAGATACCCCAAAACTCATTGACATCCAGTGAGTTTTGTTGGGATTACTCGTGTACCAACTCAATTTACTAATAGCATATGCTATGTCTAGTCGTGTACAGTTTATTATATACATTAAATATCCCAATACTCTTAGGTACTCCAATTGTGAGTCACTTTTACCTTCATTCTTTTGAAGTGCAAAGTTCACATCCAATAGAGTCTTGATAATACAGAATTCCAAATACTTGAACTTGTCAAGTACTTTTTCAATATAATGACACTGTGACAATGCTAACCCTTGTGGAGTTCGATGGATTATTATACCTAAGATCACATCTGCAACTCCAAGGTCTTTCATGTCAAACTTGCTCTTGAGCATTCGTTTTGTTGCATTTATGTCAGAAATGTATCAACATATCATCCACATATAAACAAACAATGACTTAGTGATTTGGAGTGTCTTTAATATATACACATTTATCACATTCATTTATCTTGAACCCGTTTGCCAACATGGTTTGGTCAAACTTTGCAAGCCATTGTTTAGGTGCTTGCTTTAGTCCATACAATGACTTAATAAGTCTACACATCTTATTTTTCTTTTCTGGAACCACAAAATCCTCAGGTTGTTCCATGTATATTTCTTGCTCCAATTCTCCATTTAGGAAACAGTTTTCACATCCATTTGATGGATTTGAAGATCATATACCGCTGCTAAGGCAATTAACATTCGAATCAATGTTATCCTTGTTACTGGCGAGTATGTATCAAAGTAATCAAGGCCTTCTTTTTATTTGAAGCCTTTTACTACAAGTCTTGCCTTGTATTTGTCAATAGTGCCATCCGCTTTTATTTTCCTTTTGAAGATCCATTTAGAACCTAAAGGTTTATTTCTGGGAGGAAGATCAACCAATTTCCATGTATGGTTGCTTAAGATTGAATCAGTTTTACTATTGATTGCCTTTTTCCAAAAGGATGAATCCGAAGATGCCATCGCTTCCTTAAATATTTGAGGCTCATTTTTAAAGAGAAATGTTACAAAATCCGATCCAAATGATGTAGACGTTCTTTGACGTGTACTACGTCTTGGATTTTCTTCATTATGTTCATTCTCAATTGGTTCATCACGAGGTTGTTTAGACCCCCACTAGACTGTTCATGTCTAGTTTTATACGGATAAATGTTTTCAAAGAATTCAACATTGTCTGATTCAATTACCGTATTTTTATTAATATCCGGATGTTCGGATTTATGAACCAAAAATCGACATGCCTTACTGCTTTTACATATCCTATGAACACACAGTCCACCGTCTCAGGTCCTATCTTAACCTTTTTAGGCACATGAACTTGGACCTTTGCTAGACACCCCCACACTTTGAAATATTTCAAGTTGGGTTTTCTTCCTTTTCACTTTTCATAAGGAATTGATTGTGTCTTACTATGGGGAACTCTATTGAGTATACGGTTAGCCGTAAGGATAGCCTCCTCCCACAAGTTTTGCGGTAAACTAGAACTTATAAGTAAGGCATTCATCATTTCCTTTAAAGTTCAATTTTTTATTTCCGCAATTTCATTAGATTGAGGTGAATATGGGGCCGTAGTTTGATGGATTATTCCATTCTTTACATATATTTGCGCAAAGGGAGATTCATATTCTCCTCCCCTATCACTTCGTATTATTTTGATCTTTTTGTTTAACTGATTTTCAACTTCAGTTTTATATTGCCTAAACGCATCTATTGCTTCATCCTTACTATTTAGCAAGTAGACATAACAATATCTAGTGCAATCGTCAATAAAAGTTATGAAATACTTTTTCCCACCACCACGTGACGGTGTTGACTTCATATCACAAATGTTAGTGTGTATTAAGTCTAAGGGATTGGAATTCCTTTCAAAGGACTTATAAGGATTCTTTGCATACTTCGATTCCACACACGTTTGACACTTTGATTTATTGCACTCAAAGTTTGGTAAAATTTCTAAGTTAATCAGTTTTTCGTATCATTTTATAATTAACATGGCCTAAACGTTCATGCCATAAATCATAAGACTCAAGAAAATAAGAAGAATTTGAACTTCTATTTATTTCAACAGTCATTACATTCATCTTATAAAGGCCTTCGGTCAGATAACCTTTTCCTACATACATTTCTCCTTTGCTAATTACAATTTTTCCTGAAACGGTTACACATTTGAATCCGTTCTTGTCTAGAAGTAAAACAGAAATTAAATTCCTATGTAACTCCGGAACATACAAGACATTGTTAAGTGTCAAGACCTTTCCGAAAGTCATCTTTAAGTAAATTTTTTCTGTTCCTTCTATCTTAGCCGTAGCGGAGTTAGCCATGTAGATCATTTCTTTTACTTGAGCCGGAGTGAGTGATGAAAACAACTCCTTGTTGGCACATACATGGCGGGTGGCACCAGAATCCATCCACCATTCGCGAGGATTCCCCCTCAAGTTGCACTCTGAGAACATAGCACACAGATCATCGCATTCTTTGTTGGATTCAATCATATTTGCTTGATCCTTCTTCTTGCCTTTCTTTAGGGCACAACAATCTGTGGACTTGAGGCCAATCTTGCCACAGTTGAAGCATTTTTCCTTGAACTCTTCCTTGGATTGATTGCTTCCTTGTTCAGCTTTCTTTCTTTTCTTGGAATTGTTTTGGTCATCTTCTACAATATGTGCTCCATTAATTGTAGAATTCCCCTTTGACCTTCTTTCGACAGCTTTATTATCCTCTTCAATTCGAAGTCGGACAATAGGATCTTCAACAGTCATCTCCTTGCGTTTATGCTTTAAGTAGTTTTTGAAGTCTTTTCACAAAGGTGGTAGCTTCTCAACTATCGCTGCTACTTGAAAAGCATCATTCACAATTAAACCTACAAAACAGTTTATGTGGGTATTAAGAACATTTTTAATTTGTTCAACTAAGGTATTTTTCAAAGATATACCTTCTGCTAGGAGATCATGTATGATGACTTGCAACTCTTGTACTTGAGAGACAACAAATTTGCTATCTATCATTTTGAAGTCCAAGAACCGTGCAACAAGGAATTTCTTAATTCCCGTATCCTCCTTCTTATATTTTTGTTCAAGTGCCCCCCACAGTTCCTTTAATATCTTGGTTCCACTATAGATATTGTAGAGGTCGTCTTGGAGACCACTCAGAATATAATTTCTGCAAAGGAAGTCTGAATGTTTCCAAGCTTCTACAATAATGAAGCGCTCTTTGTCCGAGGTTCCCTCGGGCACCTCAGGAGCGTCTTCGCTAGTGAACCGTTGCTGACATAAAGTGGTGAGGTAAAAGAACATCTTTTTCTGCCACCGCTTGAAGTCAATGCCCAAAAATTTTTCGGGCTTCTCCGCCGGTGCCATTGTTAGCGGAGCATTTGTGCGACTTGATGTGGTAATATTAGTTTTCCCCACAGACGTTGTGGCATCCATCATTTGACTTTAGTTAGTCATCTTTCCTGTCAACACAAAACAGAAAAATTTAGTAATCTTAGAATACTACTTATAAAGTTAAATAACTTTTCAACTTTTCTTCTTGTTTCTAATAAACGATGAAGTTTTTATAACTTCAAATCGTCAACCGAGTGAACTTTAACTTGTGATGAAGATTTTATGTCTTCTAATCACTAGTTAAATTCAAGTGGAGTAGAAAGCTTAAAGCTTTAATCTCCAAAAAAGAGTTATACAGATTTTGTAAAATTAATTATTTCCTTAAGATTGTTATTTTATTTGTACTTCGGGTACACAGAATCTGTATATGCAGAACAATAACTTCAACTAGAGTTCAAGTATAAACAAGAACACAATGAAGTATATCAAATACCCTCAACACAAGATGAAAATGACCTTTCCGAGAGGTATTTTATTCTTTCAGAAAGTAGATGAAACAGAAATGAATAAGGCCAAGTCGTTCGAATTCACGGAGTTTCCTTAAGGAAATAATTCCCCTCACTGTACCCGAGGTTGTGGAATTTTTCCTCCCAGGATAAAATGTCCAAACAGACCAATTGTAGCGGTACCTCAAACAATTGGAATATGTTTGAACGCACAGAACGTTTTGATTGATCACACAGAGTAATTTGTAAGACAGGAAGTATTTTGTATTCTAAAAATTTTCGTATGTAAACCTATGGATGAAAGAAGGTTTATATAGCCACAAGATGCCTCTTCTGAAAGGTGGCAAAGGTTCATCTAAAAGGTGTAATCTTTTCTGAAAATTCATGTTCATTCGTCCAAACAGTGTGACTGTTCTGAACAGGCATGCCATTTCGTGAATAAGTGTGTCAGTTCGTCAAAACAATGCATCAGTTTACTGAAACAGTGCATCAGTTCATCGAAACAGTGGCACCAGTTCGATGAAGTATTGCATCAGTTCGAACTTCTGTATGCATGTATAAATGGAGTACCAAAACCTGATTGGAGATTCGGAAGCTATGTTTGTTTCACTTTACTTCCAGGAGCCCCATGGCTGTAGGTTGAGATCTAGTAATCCTGTATTGCTAGGTAGAATCTTTTGTTAAAGCACTGAGAAACGGGAGGTTAGGCCTGTTTGGTTTTGTAACTATACTTTTTTGGTATTAATAATATAATTCTTTACCGGAAAAAAAAAATCAAAACACTTTTGACCAACAACTATTATTTAGCCAAGCTTTTTA
The DNA here is from genome assembly GCF_002878395.1 of Capsicum annuum. Classification (NCBI taxonomy): domain Eukaryota; kingdom Viridiplantae; phylum Streptophyta; class Magnoliopsida; order Solanales; family Solanaceae; genus Capsicum; species Capsicum annuum. The sequence continues at coordinate 151,324,389 of NC_061118.1, forward strand.
AAGTGTTTTTAAGTGAATTTTTTCGAAAGTGTTTTTCTCAAATAAGTGCTTTTAGGAAGAAACTTGTCGAGTTTAGCTTATGAAAAACTGCTTTTTATACCAACATGGATTGTGGTGCAACGGATGGGGCTGCTCCACCCTTAACCAGAGGTCGAGGGTTCGACCATGGGCATGGAGAAAATTTTGTTGGGAGCGCTACCCTCCGAATGGGGCCCTATCCGGCGCGAATCCAGATTAGTCGAGCTCCAATGCGGGTACCGGACACCGGATGGAAAACCAAAAAAAAAAAAGAAAAACTGTTTTTATACTCTACAAAACCACTTATTTTCTTTCAAAAGTTTGGTCAAACAGTCTATTTTTAAAAATAAAAATAAACACTTTTAAGAAAACCAAGCTTGGCCAAATAGGCTATAAACCAAATAAAAAATCATTAGAAATATATAATACTACTAAATTGTGGATATTTCAATATATCAAAATAAGAAAGAAATAAATAAGTAATACCGAATTAGGTAGGATGTAAGATCAAGCACACAATAAATTTAAAGAGTGAGTATTTCACTTTAAAAAATTTTACAAATAAAAAGACATGAAAAATTAATATTTATAATATTCAATTTGTTACTCGGGATCGTTCAAAATGAAAAAGGAATAGATAATTCTACTAATATACTATGAAAATGAAAAGGCAAAAGGTGATTTTCTATTATATAGAAAAAGGTAGTTTCGACCACCTCTTACAATTACCAAAAAGCTTAATTACTTCTATTTAATTATATATCATGCCCCAATATATAATAATTTTATTATTTTATCATAATGATTTAAATATTTAATATATTTTATTAATTTATATTAATTAACTATAATTACATATTGGAAGTAAAAATAAAATATTTATTTAATTGTCTATCATATTCAAAACTAATTTGTTACCACAAACACAATAATTAATAACTTAAAATATTTAAAAGACATATAGAAATTTTATTTACTCTTACCAAAAAAAAAACCTCTACTCCCACTTAATTACATACCATGCTCCAATATATAATAATTCCATTGTTTCATCATAATGATTTAAATATTTAATATATTCTATTAATTTATATTAATTAACTATAACTACATATTGGAAGTAAAAAAAAATTATTTATTTAATTGGCTATCATTTTCAAACTAATTTGTTACCACAAATCACAATAATTAATAACTTAAAATATTTAAAAGACATATAAAAATTTTATTGACTCTAATTATTTTAGCAATGCCACATAAATTGAGATAAAAGAAAAAGTACTGCAAATCATAATAATTACTAACTTGAAATATTTAAAAGATATATTAAAAATTTAGTTGACTCTCAAAATTGTATCGAAGCCACATAAATTGGGACACAAGGAGTAAATATATTATTTGATAATTACGTAAAAATTATTATAAATCACAATAATTAACAAGTTAAAATACTTTTTTTAAAAATAAATAAAAGTTCTATTCAACTCTCAAAATTTTATCGGTGCAGCATAATCATGACAAAATAAAAAATTATCTTAATTAATTGCAACTAAATATTTAAAGTAAATTAATTTTATTATTTTAATTGAATTTTATATAAAAAATAATCTATTTATTTATTTATTTTAGTAAATTTAAATTTTAAAATTATTTTTTTCTTATATAGAAATACTAATTTTTAAACTTAACTTTAAATTTTTATAGTACAAAATTAATAAACTTAATTTAATAAAATAAATTTCTAATGAATATTTTCTTAGAATTTGTGTTAGGTCAATATGTATCAAGTTCAAAAAAAATAATAAAGAAAAATATATAGTAAAATTTTATTATTGTGAAAGATAAATATAATGCACTATCCAATAATGTTTCATAATATCATATTTTGCATATGCAAATATAGCTTCCCGTATTTAATTAATATACTATTCCAGTGAATTATCGATTATTACTATTGGATATAATAAAATTATATTAATTTTTATAGTAATAACATAATCAATCGCTCTTAATTAATTATTATGAATCATCTAGGTATTAAGAAAATAAATAATATTTAATGAAAAATAAAATAGACATAGAATATGAAATTAACTCTTAATGTTTTAAATTAAATTTTCGTCTTTCGAACGATAATTTTACTATATCACTCCTTATTATAAGTCATTTATGTATTAGAAAAATAAGAATAACAAAATGATATGTCAACATAAAATATTTGATTGACTATCAAAATTATATTAGTGCCACATAAATTGGGACGAGACAGAAGAAGATATAAAACAACATATATTATTTGAAAATGAAATAAAAAGTACTGTAAATAACAATAATTAACAATTTTTTTTTAAATTGACTAATTTCTACTTCAGCTGCTTCAGTCATGATTTTACTAGATCACCCCTAATTAATTATCATGGTCATTTAAGCATTGTTCTACATAATTTGAGATAGAAAAAATATTATAAATCACAATGATCAAAAATTTAAATTATTTAAAAAATATAATTGGTTGTCGTCGACACAATTCTGGACAAGGAGAGTAGCATGTATTATTCAAAAATTACATAAAAAGTATTATAAAATACAATTGTTAACAACTTAAATTATCTAAAAATAATTTAATATGTTATATATTTCAAAAAAAAAATAACATGAAAAATACTAGAAATCACAATAATTAACAACTTAAAAAATTTAAAAGATATAAAATATTTGATCGACTCTTGAAATTATATTAGTGTCACTGAAATTGGAATAGAAGAAAAGTATTATAAATCACAATAATTGAAAACTTAAATTATTTTTAAAATATAATTGACTATCAATGCCACAATAATTTGGATAAGAAAAGTAACGTATATTAATTTGAAAATTACATAGAAAATAATATAAATTACAATAGTTAACAACTTAAAGTATCTAAATACGTATTAAAATAACATATGTTGAACTCATGCTAGATTCCGGATGAATCCTAGAAAACATATGGAATCCTTTTATTAAAATTTTTTATTTAAATATATCAAGATTGAAAAGATAAATAAATATCTTAATATTAGGCCTGTGCTGACACGGGCATGCTCCTCTAGTATAATAATATACTCATCATTTTTTAAGTTTATTTATATATAATAATTTTTTGTAGATGTATACACTAATTAAGAAAACAACTATCCAACTGCAACAAAAATTTTTGACTTATGCATAAACGAGATGGAACATCTTAGAGTCAGTCATATATGTAAATTAATTTTTTGAATGGTATGAAAATTTGATTATAAGAAGAATCTTATGTTTTTACTATTTTTATGCATCGTATTTTCTATCGTTTAGTTTCAATATTATTCTCGCATGGTTATATTATGATATTATCTCTGCCCCTATAGTACAAAAAAGGAGATCTTATTTGAAGAAATGGATAGTAATAAAACAACACCAATATATACAATACAAAATATTAGTATGTAATAAGAACGATCAGAAAAATTAAAAATAAATATCTCAAATATGTCACAAAAGGTTAAAATAAATATGTAAAAAGTTAAATATAAATATCTCAAATATGTGACAAATGATTAAAATAAATATGTTTCTGTTATGAAATATAAACTAAGAACAACAAGAATAAATAGAGAGAGAAGAAGGGAGACTTCTTTATTTCTCTTGAGAGATGAGAGATGATAAGATTAAGAATACAATGAACAAAACCCTTCTATTTATAGGAGAAAATACTCCTAGTTTCTGACTAAAAGACAGATACTTCAAATTCTAATAGATATCAACTATATCTTGATAGATCTTATCTATATTCTTGATAGAGATTCACTATAATGTAAATACATTCATAACACTCCCCCTTGAATGTCTAATTAATAGATAATGTGCCTCGTTAAAACCTTACTAGAAAAAATTCAGTGAAAAAAAAATCTAGTGAAGGAAAAAGAGTACACATCTCTAATGATACACATTTCGGCTGCCTTATTAAAAACCTTACAAGAAAAACCCAGTGGGACAAAACCTTAAAAGGGAAAAAGAGTGCAACGCGTATTTGCTCCCCCTGATGAGAACATCAATGAACTTTTGCATCCCGATCTTGTGCATCATCTTCTTGAAAGTTGCGGTTGGAGGAGACTTGGTGAATAAATCAATCACATTATCACTTGAACGAATCTGTTGCACGTTAATATCACCAATTTTTTGTAGATCATGTGTATAGAAAAACTTTGATGAAGTGTGCTTCGTTCTATCTCCTTTTATGAATCCTCCACTAAGATGTGCTATGCATGTTGCATTATCTCTCTATAAAATTGTGGGTACATTGTCACATTTCAATTCATATTTTTCTCGAATGAGATGTATCACGGACCCCAATCATACATATTCTCAGCTAGTTTCATGAATAGCTATTATCTCATCATGGTTCAATGAAGTGGCTAGATAAACTGCCTTGTATATCTCCAAGATATGGCAGTGTCCCCACATGTGAACACATTGCATGTTTGAGACCGAGATTTATACGGGTCAAATAAATATCCAGCATTAGCATAATCAACAAGATCAAGACTGCAATCTTTAGAATAATAGAAGATCATGTGTTTGATCCCATTTCGATGACTCCTAGTAGGAGGAAAACTATACCTTGCTAATAAATTAATCGAAAAGGCTATATCAGGCCTTGTAGTATTTGCAAGATATATTTTGTCAAGTGGCAATATTCAACATATCATGTGCAACATCTTCAAGTGTCTGGACTGCAAATCAAATAAGTTTTACGCTTACCAAAATACATCCTTTCAGGTCATTTGATAAATGTTTCTACGTCAGCATGCTTAAATAAACGTAGAATTCAGATCCTCGTAATCTTTTACAATATTGCGCCAATATTGTATCAAAAATATCATTAATGATATATCATTTTGTATCGGTTCATAATGCGACATAACATTTTGAGATCTCATTACTTCATTATTTTCAGGTACCTGAACCTCTCATAAGGTTTTACGAAGTGTTATGTCTTAGGCTCTTTAAGAGCATATTGCTTTTTTATTATGATTATTTTCTCCTTATCCTTTTTCAAGGATTATTTCATTTGGAACTGATTGGTCTATCATGTTTCACGCATGCATAGACTTTGTTCTTTAGAGACACAAAATAGGAGCACTTGTAGATTAAATATGAGATGCGTTCGACATTTGGCTTGAATTATCTTTTGAATGAGGATCTGATAATAATTCCTAACATACTTCATAGCTGGTTATAATCTCCCTATTATGTTAGGAAAACTAACATACATCCTCCATCTTTTTTGAGGAATCCATCTTTGTGCATCATGATATATTTATTAATCGTATACTGCCATCAAAAATATTAAATGGAATAGTTGGTTCCTGACCTTGAACCAATTGAGAGGAAGAAATAATCATAATTTATTTATCTAATGCATACAAGTGCTATTGTATGCAACATATCATATTTTAGACCAACACATGAAGCTTTGTTCTTATTAATAATGGTTTAGTTATTTATCGAAGGCATTCAACCATCATCATCAAGATGAATTTTCTTGATTACACAATCTGAAAATTATGTTCTTAACTTAATTTTATTGAGCAAGCAACTTTATGAATGTCAAACTACAGGTTGACAATAAACGTACAAGTGATCATCTTATATCGATGGATCTTAATAGATCACATGATAGGTGAACGGGTCCATATTCACCTTTTATATTTTTAGATTTAGGGATCCAATCTCAATATTAGTTGGTCCAACCAACTTATCATGAGAACAAACAACATTAAAAGTAATGAAGAATTTTCTAATTCTTCAATATATGTTCAATACTCAGTATGCACATCTTTGGGATGTCACAATTGTTCATGTCAATTTATGAACTTTTATTCTAGCAAACTCCAAGTTTACCATGACATGTACCTTTTACTTTAGTAAATTTCAGATTTACTATTACATGAATAAATTTCAGATTTACTATTACATGAATAAATTTCATATTTACTACTTCAGAAGTAGATTTCAAAGTAACTCCACTCAATTACTTTGTCTCTTTCGGAGGTGAGTTGTGATACCATCATAATCAAGTACATGTTTACATTAATAAGCTTCCCATTCCCAGAAATGGAATATAATCGTGTCTTAAGCCTATCAAATTATGATAGCTTAAAACCTCTTTCAAGATATTGTTATTTCAGAAGCAAATCGAGGCATACATATGACGTAGATAATTTTTTTCTCTAACATATCTTATGATCATAATATACGTGTGAAAATATTATCACTTTTATGATCATTACCATGTTGTCCCTCCACGCGTATATTCGTGCATTCTATCACTTGTCTTCTTTCAGACATATTATGCACTACTACCACATTCACTTCAAGAATGAAGTAAGTTGTCATATTTCAGACTTGTCATATATTGCTACCACATTCACTTCATGGAATGGAGCATATTCAATGGGTCGAATTTTATGACTCTTCACCAAAAACCCATTATTTTGCCTTAGCCATCATAATATCATTAGTATGATGCATTGAGATTCAAACTCAATGTCTTACCTATATAAAGACGTCTTAGGCATAAATCAGTTGGACTTGAACCAACATATTATCATCCCTTTTGATAATATTGTTCTTGAGGAATAAATTTAAAACATACATGGTTCAAACCAATTATTTTTTCTCAAACCCAATAATTATATTATTAGTAGCAAAAGAAAGATAACATAAGAAATTACTAACCCTGAAATTACCTTTAGATTTATAATCTCACCTTGTTTGATAGAGTCTCGTACTAAGAACATGTTATGAAATATAAATTAAGAACAACAAGAATAAATAGAGAGAGAAGAGGGGAGACTTCTTTATTATGAGAGATGATAAGATCAAGAATACAATGAACAAAATCCCTCTATTTATAGGGGTAAAAGACAGATACTTCAAATCCTAATAGATATCAACTAGATCTTGATAGATCTTATGTATATTCTTGATAAACATTCATTATAACGTAAATACATTCATAACAGTTTCTATTATCTCTCTTCACACTTTTTTGTTTAAAAAAAAATCCGCACATCACGCGAGAATAAATACTAGTATATATACTAAATAGCAAGAAATTCTTGCTTAGATTATTGCCAAGTGGCAACATACTATTAGACCAAGTGTTATTTATTAGGACAATTTAGTTAAAGTTAGGTTTTAGTTAGTTAGTAGTTATTATTACCTTTAAATTTAAAATTTTGATATTTATTTATCTTTCAAAGTTTTTTATTTTTAAAAAGGTGTAGAATACTTACGTTACTTTTTCAGATAATTAGCACGTTTATGACTCTTCATTTGAGGAAATTATCATATCTTTTATATTAAATATTTATATTTAGAGTTACTATTATTATTTAATTTAAAATCATAATAAACTTTGATAGTTATTATTCATGTTAAATACTCTTCCTAAAAAATTGCTGCTAAATTATACATACACCACTAACCCATTTTTCTCCACTAAAAATTTCAAACACGGTAAATTAAAACTCTTCCGTAAAATCATAAATAATTAAAAAAATAATGATAGCTGAAAACGTTAAACATAGAACTTTACCTATTTAATTACTAAGATGAATACTATATAATTATAAGGCATATGTTAATTATTAAAATGATTAATTTCAAATATAAAATTAATTTTCTTTTTATAAATGAATATATTATTGAAAAAAATTAAGAAGTCGGTAATACATTATTATAAAAATTAAAAATATACAAGACTTCAGAAACCACCGCCACTAATCCCACTTCCCCATGTCCTCTTCTCACGGACGATTTTTTTTATTTGGTGATTTCCGGATAATTTCATTGCTTACATCTTTTTTTCATGACTACCAATTAGTTTTACATAGGTGTTGTCACACCCCTTTTTTCGCACTCCAGAAAGATTCGTTTTAAAGTTCGAAAGGGTTTTATTATTTAAGTGACAAGAAATGAAAATTTATTTCGGAAAAAGGATTATTTACATTTTTTATTCAGAGTCGCCACTTGGCATAATTTGGTGTGCCAAGTCACCATTGGAAAATCCTTTTCAAAACCATTTGACTCTTTAAACTGGTTTGAGAAGAGAGACTCCGGCTAAGAAATTCTGTTGACCGAGGGGAAGGTGTTAGGCACCCCTCGATCTCGTGGTTCAACCACGGTCGCTTGGTAGAGTGTATCGACTATTTTGACACTACGAAATGTATAAACCACACAAAGGCACGCAAAACAATCAAACGATAAACAAAACAAAACAATCCAAAATGTAATGTCCAGTCCAATTATACAGTCCGGGGTATGAAAAAAAATGCAAAAATATAAACCTATGCTAAATTAATTCTAAACTAATGTTCTACCCGACGCCTCGGGCCTTCATCACGAACGTCCTCTGGGTACATGATACCTCGGAGCATTCCCTGGGGAATAAATATATACAGATACTTCGGGGCATTCCCCGGCCAAATTATACAACTGAATTAAATGCGACAAAACAAAATCATTCCAACATATATTTCAAACATGTCATCAATCCACCATGCCTAAATTTGCCTACCCGAACCTACCATTTGCATATCCATTCTCGACTAAAGACATAATTCTATCACGTTTCATATCAACAATAAATCGAAATTAATCCGAATCTAAAATTTTCGTCAATTTTCAATTTCAGGTCCAACCAAACAATTCACATTACTTCATTAGTTTGCAATTCCAATCCCTCCACATTCATACATGGCAGTTTTTAAAACACGAGCATAATTATCCATCCATATCATCATTGATTTCATACTAACAACTACTTATTCAGATAAGGCAGCACCAATCACCAAAATGTCCAATCAACAAACAATGCACTATCACAACATCCACCTACTAAATACCATAACAAGAAAATCAAAAGGGGCAAGGATTAGAAATGGACCTTCGAAGAAACGACTTCGTGATAATATGTGTTAAATAAATCCGCACTCGAAACCTCGAATAGAAACCTCAACAGTGATGAACTCCAACTCCGATATTGAGGAATTCAAGACCAAAAATTGGTTGAGACTCGCGAAATACTAAACCCCAAAAAGGAACAAAAACCGATGAATTCCCCGGAGCCCGATTCTGCAGCGCCTGAGTCCAACCCAAAATATCTGATTCCGGCTAAGAACTCGCCGAAAAAAGCTGATCCTCGCCGGAATAGTAGCTCAAGCGTGACAACTCCAATTTTCAGTGGAATCGACTCGTTTTGAGATTAGCCGTACCCCCCTTTCTGCTATCTCCTTCGCATCTCTTTTCTCTACCTAACACTCTCTCGATCTGGCTCTCTGATCTCTCTCCCTCACGCGCAGCTCTCTCTCTCGATCTGTCCCTCTCACTCCTGAGTGTTCTGCGTGTGTGTGAATATTGGTGTATCAGTGTGTGTGTGTGAGCTTCAATGGAGGTGTCAATTTGGTGAAGAAGATGATGATTTTTTTTTCTTTTTCTCCCCTTTTTTTTTGGATCTCGTCCCCTCCCCTCTCTGAAAATGGAAAAGATGGAGTCTATATGCTCTTTTCTTTGTGTCAAAGAAATATGGGAAAGAGGTGGTTACGTGGGGTAGGGTTAGGGGGCGTAGGGGTTAGGATGTGTTGTCAATTTTTAGTTGGATGGGTTGTTAGAATATTAAGATAAGACAAGGTTTGTTATTTTTTTGTATTTTGTGAGGGTATAATAACATGGATGAGGGTACACGGTAGGATAAAATAAAAATGGGTAAAAGTGAATAAAATTGAACTTTAAGAAAACGAAATGACATGTCTACATCATGCCCCCTTTGGATGTAAACACATGGTGTTTTCATACAAAGCAGTAGATAACGAGATGGAATTTTGTCCTGACCTTTATTTAAAAGCACGGAGCAAGAGGAAGGAGGAAAACCAGGTTTTGAATTAGGACATCCTACCCACCCAAGTTATGAGGGGATCAAGTGACAAGTATCTCAAAGGATTGGAAGGAGATGGACTATACCGAGTTAGAGAGTCGAGTGAGGTTCCATCGAGGTTCCGATCCGCGGCTCTGTCATTACATCAAAAAATGAAAATTACAAGTTAAAACATAAATGAAATTACAAAATCCTATTTATACAACTTCTGTTGACTCATGACTTGACTTTTATCACCCTATTCTTCAGGTGGGCTCCTGACTTGCAATTTCTTTCAACTTGTTGCTTGGCTTTCAATTGCTTCGCTTATGCTTGACTTTTCGCTTCTTCACCCTATTCTTCAGGCGGGCTCCTGACTTGCTATTCCATCACCCTGTTCTTCAGGTGGGCTCCTGAAATCCAAAATTAAAACTAGAACGAAAATTATCCCAAACAAGAATTATAATAAAGTAGTATTTCATTTTTGAAAGCGTTGTCCCATTTTCCAGGAAGGTCCTGAACAGCAAGTAAAGTCCCATTTTTTAGGAGGGTCCTGAATTGAAAGTAAATTCCCGTTTTTCAGGAGAGTCTTGAACATAAAGTAAAATCTCATTTTTAAGGAGGGTCCTGAACAGCAAGTAAAATCCCATTTTTCAGGAGGGTCCTGAACAGAAAGTAAAATCCCATTTTTTCAGGAGGGTCCCGAACATAAAGTAAAATCTCATTTTTTCAGGAGGGTTCCGAACATAAAGTAAAATCCCATTTTTCAGGAGGGTTCCGAACATAAAGTAAAATCCCATTTTTCAGGAGGGTCCTGAACAGAAAGTAAAATCTCATTTTTCAGGAGGGTCCTGAACATAAAGTAAAATCTCATTTTTTCAGGAGGGTCCTGAACAGAAAGTAAAATCCCATTTTTCAGGAGGGTCCTGAACATAAAGTAAAATCCCATTTTTCAGGAGGGTCCTGAACA
>NC_061118.1:151335416-151348476 GCF_002878395.1 Capsicum annuum
AATTAAGTGAAGCAAATTTGCCCCTATTTCAACAAAGAAAATTTATCAGTTAAAAACTTAGTGGTGGCTTGCAGATCTTGGCTTCTCAGGTATCTGCCCAACACTCGTTCCTTTCATCTTTGTTCTAAATTGCTAACACTTGTCCTGTTTTGCCGCATCATCGACCCGGATCCATATTGAGGGAAGTGAGTTCTGACTCGAACAATGGACTTTCATTTTACCATGCCTCTGAGGTGCACCCTTTTCCCAAATCTGAATGCTTTCACGAATCCAACAGCCTGTCAGTTGATAGACTTCCTTTGTTTCGTGTTGAATTACGATCATATTTTTTTCCTGTGCTGTTCCTTGGATTTTCCTCGTATAATTGGAAAGACTGGTAATAAATTTTGAAATCCTTTCTCGCTTGTTTTGACACAGACTTGACTTAAAATGTAAAGAAATGATGGTGACTTTTATTTTGATAAATGACATAAAAAGACAAAAAGCATGAATATGTAAATGAAAGAAAAGGGCAATGTCCCATATTCAAAAAGAAAACTTATCTGAATACGACAACTAACTCCAATGAGTATGACATGCATTTTGGATTGAGCTGCCTGATCTTCCTATCCAAACTCCCCATTTGTTGTTGAGTTCGTGCCTTTGCCGCTGAGCTGCTTCTTCAAATCCATTGGACTCATACATCACATTCGATTGACGACATCTTGAAAGACTTTCGCCAACAAATCTCTTTCTTTTCACTTTTCACTTTTCTCTTGAACTCTCCATCGCCTTACGGTGCCCGTGAGGGTTTTCACCAATAAGACTCTCTCATTTTTATTTCTCTCCACTCACCATCGCCTTATGGTGCCTGCAAGGGTTTTCACCAATAAGACTCTCTTATTTTTATTTCTCTCAACTCACCATCGTCTTATGATGCCCACGGGGGTTTTCACCAATAAGACTCTCTCATTTTTGTATTTCTTTCCTGATTTCTTATGCTGAGGGAGACGAGCGGTACCTCACAATATATCATCATATCCATTGCATGCTTAGCCTTAACATTATTAAAAATGGATCTGAAGGACTTTCTTTGGTTGTAACTTGGCTTTTGGTTAAGGTTAGAAAAGATGGTAAGGGGCTCAAACGATACTTCAAGTGGGGGTAGGACTTACAACTTTTGGAATCGACTCAAACAACACATTAACTCATGCCCCAGCTTTGTTGACTGGGTGAATCTTAGATCTTTATTTGGTTGGACCGAGCCCGAAATAGGGCAGCCTACGTATCTCACTCCCGAGAGAGGAGAATTAGGTCGAATGTAGTTCCATCAGCTTGTTCTTTGTTTTGATTTGATTGGATTTTTTTTATTTTTTTTATTATTTTTGAACTCTTTCTTTTGTTCTTATTTTCTTGACATTTATCTTTGGCTCTATTTTGATTCCAAAAGAGGGATATGAAAGAAAAATAAAATGAAGCTCAAACGGGTAAACAAAGGATGATACAATGTTTGGATAGAAGAATAAAATGCCTTCATCATATCAATCTTCAAAAATGCAAGTACTAAACATGCAATAAACTCAACAAAGGATCAAATACCATAAATAGTATCTTTTGACCGCATCAGCATTGATAGCCATTTCTGCCATTTTGCCTTCAATATCTGTCAAATATAAGGCTCCATTGGGCAACACTTTCTTCACAATGAAGGGACCTTGCCAGTTAGGGGAGAACTTGCCTTTCGCTTCAACCTGGTGAGGAAGGATACGTCTCAATATCAACTGACCAACTTTAAAATTCCTGGGACGGACCTTTTTGTTATACGCTCGAGCCATCCTCCTCTGATACAACTGGCCATGACACACAAACGTTAGCCTTTTTTCCTCAAACAAGCTCAAATGTTCCAGTTGGGTTTTTACCCATTCGTCATCATCAACCTCTGTTTCTACAATGACTCAAAGAGAGGGAATTTCAACTTCTACAGGGATGACTGCTTCTGTCCCATACACTAATAAATATGGAGTTGCCCCTGTTGAAGTACGAACAGTGGTGCGATAACCTAGCAATGCAAACAACAACTTTTCATGCCACTGTCTAGACCCTTGTACCATTTTTTGCAGTATCTTTTTTATATTCTTATTGGTGGCTTCTACAGCACCATTGGCCTTTGGGCGATATGGAGTAGAATTTCGATGTGCGATCTTAAACTGTTGACATACTTCTTGCATCAAATGACTATTGAGATTGGCAGCATTGTCTGTAATGATCATCTTAGGAATTCCAAATCTACAAATGATATTGGCATGAACAAAGTCTACCACTGCCTTCTTTGTTACTGACTTGAAAGTTACTGCTTCTACCCACTTTGTGAAGTAGTCAATGGCTACCAAAATAAATCTATGTCCATTTGATGCCTTCGGCTAAATCGGTCCAATCACATCTATTCCCCAAGCCACGAACGGCCATGGAGCGGCCATTGCATGCAACTTAACAGGAGGAGAACATATCAGATCACCGTGTACCTGACATTGATGACACTTTTGAACAAATGGAATAGAATCCCTCTCCATAGTAAGCCAGTAATAACCTGCTCGAAGAATCTTCTTTGACAAGACATGACCGTTCATATGCGACCCGCATACTCCAGAGTGTATTTCAACCATGATTGCCGAGGCTTCTCTTGCATCTACACACCTCAAAAGTCCCAGATCTGGGGTTCTCTTATACAAGATTCCCCCACTTAAGAAAAATCCATTAGCCAAATGCCTAATAGTTCTCTTTTGATCGTTGGTGGCATATGTTGGGTATTCCCCTAACTGAATGTACCGCTTGATATCCAAGAACCAAGGTTCTCCATCGTGCTCTTCTTCAACCGCATTACAGTAAGCATGCTATCATGACTCTGTATATGCACTGGATCAATGTAGGCTTTATCAGGATGTTGGAGCATTGAAGACAGAGTGGCTAAAGCATCAACGATTTCATTATGAATCCTTGGAATATGCCTAAATTTTACTAACACAAACCGTTAACATAGCTCCTTCAAGCATTGTCGATACAGGATGAGCTTCAAATCTCGCGTCTCCCAATTACCTTGAATTTGATGGATGAGCAAATCCAAATCTCCCAACACCAATAATTCTTGGACTCCTATATCAACAGCTAACCTCAAACCAAGAATGCAGGCTTCATACTCTGCCATATTGTTAGTACAGTAGAATCAACGTTGTGCTGTTACTGGGAAATACTGTCCCAATTCAAAGATAAGAACCGCACCTATTCCAACTCCTTTCATATTGACAGCTCCATCGAAGAATAACCTCCAACCTGGATCAGCATCTATAACGACTTCATCGACACACGATACTTCTTCGTCAGGAAAATATGTCTTTAATGGCTCGTACTCTTCATCGATGGGATTCTCTGCAAGATGATCTGCCAAGGCTTGGGCTTTCATGGCGGTCCGAGTCACATATACAATGTCGAACTCGGTAAGCACTATTTGTCACTTTGCCAATCGACCTATCGGCATAGGCTTCTGAAAGATATACTTCAAAGTATCCATACGAGAGATGAGATAAGTAGTATAGGATGAGAGATAGTGCTTCAACTTCTGTGCTACCCAACTCAGGGCACAGCACGTCCTTTCAAGAAGAGTATATCTGGCCTCATATGCGGTGAACTTCTTGCTAAGATAATAAATAGCCTGCTCCTTTTTTCCTGTGACATCATGTTGACCCAAGACACAAATGAAAGAATTGTCCATGACTGATAAATATAAAATCAAAGGCCTACCAGGCTCCGGGGGTACTAGCACGGGCGGATTTGACAAATATCTTTTGATTCGATCGAACGCTTCCTGACATTCTTCAGTCTATTTTACCGCAGCACTCTTTTTCAGCAACTTGAATATGGGCTCACAAGTGGTTATGAGTTGAGCAATAAACCTGCTAATGTAGTTCAGTCTACCAAGTAAACTCATCACCTCCATTTTATTCTTGGGCGGGGGCAAATCCTGAATGGCTTTGATTTTTGAGGGATCTAATTCAATTTCCCGATGGCTGACTACAAACCCCAACAACTTTCCAGATGGAACTCCAAATACACATTTTGCCGAGTTGAGTTTGAGATTATACCAGCGAAGCCTTTCAAAGAAATTTCTTAAATCTTTAACATGGTCGGCCTGACTTTTTGACTTAATAATCACATCATCCACGTAGACCTCAATCTCCTGATGCATCATATCATGAAACATAGTAGTCATGGCTCTCATGTATGTTGCTCCAGTATTCTTCAAACCGAACAACATCACTCAATAATAATAAGTCCCCCATGGTGTGATAAAAGACGTCTTCTCTGCGTCGTCATCATCCATAATGATCTGGTGATATCCGGCATAGCAATCCACAAAAGAGGCAACCTCATGTTTAGCACAATTATCTAGCAAAATATGGATGTTGGGCAGTGGAAAATCATCTTTCGAACTTGCTCTGTTCAAATCACGATAATCAACACACACTCGAATTTTGCCATCTTTCTTTGGTACGGGAACAATATTAGCTAACCACATGGGATAACGAGCCACTCAAATTACTTTGGCTTCAAGTTGTTTCATAATTTTCTCTTTGATTTTAACACTTACATCAGTTTTAAACTTCCTCAACTTCTGTTTGACAGGAGGGAACGCGGGATCAGTTGGCAATTTGTGAGCCACTAATTCAGTGCTTAAACCAGGCATATCATCATAAGACCATGCAAAAACATCCTTATAATCAATTAATGCTTGAATCATTCTATCTTTTAGTTGTGACAAAACATGTACACTGATTTTAGTTTCCCTAACATCTTCTTGATCCCCTAGATTTATTGGCTCAGTCTCATTCAAATTAGGATTCGGTTTGTCTTCAAACTGTTCCAACTCTTTGCTTATTTCTTCTAGTGCTTCTTCTTCATCATATTACCCATCCTGCTTCATTACATCTTGATTAGTTTGGATTTTAAGGTCAGGCTGAAAATTCTGCATGCATGTCATGTCATTAGAATCAGCGTAAAGAGAACTGTATATAAAAAAAAAAGAAAAACAAAATATATTAGACACAAATCAAAAGGGACATTACATTTCATTAAATAAAAAGATAGAAGAGTTTAAATGTAGATGCCATCATAACATAAACAAACTAAAATCTGAATTACAACCCTGAAATAACTTGGATAAACAGAAAGAAAAACAAAATAAACTACCAAAACTCCCTCCTGACGGGAAGAGGAATGACTTCCCAATTATTGAGCCGGACAGCTGGACCTATTAATTGCACGTCTGCTATACTGGTACCTTCCCCTGCTTTGACCATATCAACATCAATGAAAAGGTTGTGGCAGTCATCAACCAATTCAACTTCAAATTCCACATGCTTCGTGACACCGCTCTTAACAAATGATTCACTGAGTAGTGGCATTGGGCGAGGGAGTGACCATGTTTCCTTTTTCCTTCCCTTGGCTTTCTTCAGATCTTCAGTCGTAGGCTCAAATCCCAGACCAAACATGCCCATGTTCTCACTCGGACATATAGGACAAACTATACCGTGCAGAGACGCTCCCAAACACTTTCCTAGCTCAAATCCGTATTTCCAAAATTCACTCACCATCATGATAGAAGCAGAAGACAACTGCGGTCCCGGTATAACCTGCCATTCAAGGATACGATTCACTAGCACTGTATTAAAAATTTGATAGACGAATGTCTCCTCTATGTTATTTGCTCCAATAAGAGACAAGGGAAAATCTTCGCAGGCGGGCAAATCTCCTTCACCGTGAATAACCACTTCTTGCCTGTCATGCTCAAACTTAATCATTTGGTGCAGTGTAGACACAACCGCCTTGGCCTTGTGAATCCACGACCTTTCCAACAACAAATTGTAAGAGGAGTCTACATTCAATACTTGAAACTCTATGGCGAACTCAACAGGACCTATGGTCAACATTAGTTCTATTTCGCCAATGGAATTTGATTTTGCACCATCAAAAGCCCTAACACATACATTATTGGGCCTGATCCTTTCAGCACCAATATTCAACTTTTGCAAAGTAGAAATAGGGCAAATATTTGCACCTGAACCTCCATCAATCATAACATGAGTGACGTAGAAATCTTCACACTTCACTGTAATGTAAAGGTCCCGGTTATGCCCTGTACCTTCAACAGGCAATTCATCATCAGAAAAGCTGATCCGATTGACCTCAAAGATTTTTCCAACCATTTTCTCAAGTTGGTTGATTGTAATCTCCCTAGGAACATATGCTTCATTTAATACCTTCAGTAAAACACCATGATGCTCCTTGGAGTGCAACAACAAAGATAAAAGGGAAATTTGAGCAGGGGTTTTCTTCAATTGGTCCAATATTGAATACTTTGGCAATTTCATCTTTTTCAAAAATTCTTCGACTTCTTCTTCGGTGATAGGCTTTTTGATAGATGACGATCCACTCATCGTTGTCTTGGACTTTCTTAAGCTTTCAGGCACGAAGTATTTTTCTGAACTTGTCAAACCCCCTACCTCATCTACATCTTCCACTACTTCTTTCCTATGATAGGTCATCACAGTCCGCCCATAATTCTAGGGAACTCTTTTCGTATCAACTATCGGAGGTTGGGTCACCGGTTTGAGGACAATAGGCACTGCCAGTGCTCCTTTCACCGTCAAGATGGGATGACTCAGAGCTCCCACCACTGTCAACTTAGGTTTATCCTGACTTAAATCAACATACCTTTTGGCACATTGTACTGTGACCAGGGGTTTCTTTGTGCTTTCTTGGGCTTTATCTTCTCTCATTCCTTCCCGATTCAATAACATTGCTTTCAAAGACTTCGCTACATTCATCGATTTCTTCTCAATGGTCTGTATCTTGACAATGGGCTTATAACCTCTCGAAGACTCTTTCTCATCATATATCAATTCTAACATATTGGCTTCAGCATGGGTTGGCAGCGAATTCTGGTTAATGTTTGGACCCTCCGGTGCCTGGACCAGCATCTGATTTGTGTCAATTAAATCTTGGACAACTCTCTTTAAATGCCAGCATTTCTCGATATCATGACCTGGAATATCCGAATAGTGCGCACAACTTAAAGAATAATCGAGATTCCTCGGCGGTGGATTTGAAAGCCTTCTTTGAATTAGGCTTAAAACCTTCAAATTTCTCAACCTATCAAACAAGCTAGCATATGACTCCCCAAGAGGTGTGAATTGATTTTTGACCGCCTTCTCTTTCTCATACTCGGGCCTAGGCTGAAAACTGGGTCTGGAGGGGTTTTGGTAATTTGGTGGAGTGAATGGGAGATTTTGTGGAGCTTGCGCACGCCACTGCGGGTAAGAAGGGGTTTGGACATATGGTTGCACGCTATATACTGGGTACAGGGGTGGTGGAATAGAATATAAAGGGTTTTGTGGAGGGTAGTAATGGTGGGGAGGAATATATAGAGCTTGGGCATAGACTTGGGCTTGGGATTGGGGATAGGGGCGAGGTGGTCTTTTGGGATAGGAATGGGTTCCAGCTACGACAGTCGCCACAAACTCTTTCTTTTTTTCACCTCCAAATATGCCAGATCCACCTTGAATCGCTTGTGTGGTGCCTTTTAATGCGGCAAAACTCACTATTCGGCCGGTCTTAATTCCATCCTCTATCATCTCCCCCATTTTGAGTACTTCCATAAAAGACTTTCCTATTGTCGGAAGTAAATGTTGAAAATAGGTCTCATCCTGTGCCTAAATGAAAACCTCTACCAACTTACTTTCTTTCATTAGAGGCTTTACGCTGGCGGCCTGCTCACGCCACCTTATCGCGTATTCCCTAAAACCTTCAGTGCTTTTTTTCTTCATGTTGACCAAGGATTTTTTGTTCGAAATCAGGTTGATGTTATACTGAAAGTGTTGAACAAATTCAAAAGCTAAGTCATCCCAGCTGTTCGATTTGTTGATATCTCGATTGATAAACCATTCTGAAGTCAGATCAAAAAGACTCTCGCCAAAGAAGGCCATGAGCAGCTCTTCCCTTCCTTCTGCAGCCCTTAACTGGTTGCAATAACATCTCAAGTGTGCCACGGGATCACCGTGCCCTGCATACTTCTCGAACTTTGGCATTTTAAAACCGAGGAGAAGGTTGATGTCTGGGAAGATGCAAAGATCTTTATAGGAAACATTCCTATAATCTCCGATTCCCTGCAAATTACTTATAGCCTATTCTAAACTTTACAACTTCTGGGCTACGATATCCTGTTCCTCCATTGCGACAGGTTTCTCCGTATCGAATGGAAATGCAGGCGGTTGAGTGTACCCATACGGTTCCTTCATTCTTAAAGTAGGCTTCGGGGCACAATACTGACTATTTAGAACCTTCAATACTGGCTCACTGGCAGACCTAGGAAGTCCCATTGTGGGACGCACAGCATATATGGGAGTTTCATGTGGTAGCGGAGCCACGAATACCGGTTTGATCGGTGGCGTTGGCTGAGCAGCGGGTCTTGATTGGTGAGCTGCCAAGGGTACACCAGAACTGCCAGGATAATAATATCGCGGAGTGAATCCTGGCGCATGCTCAGGTGAATCAGTAGGAGCAGAGAATTGAGCCTAAGAGAGCGGTGGGCAGTTAGAGCTATTCCCAAGACCTTCAGGGAGCGGAGGAGGAGGCATTCCGCTGGCCCATGCCCGGTGCAAATCTATCAGTTTTTGCCTGAGCCTTATTACCTCATCATTGTGTTCTGAACTTTCTTCCCTGTGATCCTGATCCGGGTCAATGAGCGAATTTTCAATCTCCCTGCTAGCCATGACGAGCTTTGCTTTGGATCTAGTGAAGTATGGGTGACTAGCCAGAGTGCTGCAAACCTACACCTGTTATCTGAAAGAACATGCTCATCAAAGACGACATCCATTAGGATTAGGGCACACAACAAGCATGGGAATCACATTGGTAAAATTGTCCTAAATTCATGTTCATTTCTACCAGCTTTTGAGGGTAGCGAGGTCATTTTAACATCATCCCGATTTTTATCTACACCTATTATTATTATTATTATTATTTGTTTCTTTCCCTCTCTCTTTTTTTCTTTTTTTTTCTCTTTTTTTTTTCGTATCAATCTCTGTTCTTTTCCTTTCTTGTCTCATCATCCTTTCTTTCTTTTCTTCTCTAGCTATCTACTTTCATTTTATCATTCTTTATGGCTTTTGCTCTTTTTAAAAAAAAATGAAAAACAATGAAACAAAATGATTAGATCGAACCCAAAAGTAGGTTGCCTACGTATCATGTTGTACATGAATCAGATCTTGCGTAGTTCGGGCAGCTATGCATAAACATTACATATTTTTATTTTTATTTTTATTATTTTATTATTTTTTATTTTTTATTTATTTTTATTTTTATTTATTATTATTATTATTATTATTATTATTATTATTATTATTTTTGCGAAAACGAAAATAAACAAACAAAGAAAAGACGTAAAATCTTAGCATTTTGACAAGCATACAAAGAATTTAGGACCACTCTAAAGCTAAACAACAAATACGGAACAACATTCTAGACCCCTCAGACGACATACGTGAAATTACTAATAAAGACCCTAAGACCAAAAACAACTTGACTTTGACTTAAAGCAGACACCACCCTACAATGACAGACACATAAAAGACTCAAACTGAATAAAGATAAGAAATGCTCTTTCAGACTGGTGCTCTGCGTGATGACCCTGGCCGAGATGGACCTGCCTCTGAAGTTCTCTTTCTCCCATTTAAACTTTGTAGCATATCCTGTAAAGACACCCTGATATTAGGGAAGAAGCTTCGGGCCCGTATTCCTGCCTCATGAGGAGTGCACTTGGAAAGATTATTCTGACATCTTTCTATCGTCTTGAACAAATCTGCTAACTGAACTCTCAGTGTTTCCGCTTTGGACCCCGCACTTTCATCCTGATGGTCGTGTACAATGCATTCTTCCTGTATTCTCCCTCTAAGCTGCACTGGTAAGGGTTGACTGATACCCCGAGGGATAGATTGAAGCCAGACCTCATATCCCTGAGTGTGGCCCGGATTATCCAAACTTTCTTTAAGTGTGTCATACCTAGCTTTGTTGCATGCTTCCAAAACTGCTCATACTTGCTCTCACCTAAGGCTTGGTCCTTGAAGTACTCAATATCCTTCAGAAGATCCACTGTTGGCGGCACGTCCTGCAGCCTACCCAAGTGGTGTATTACACTAGAAGGACTATATGGTCTAGTGCAATTGAGCCCTAACATAACTAAAGGGAGCTGCGTCTGACAACCCAACAAAATTATCTTCGGTCGAAGCCACAGATAAGTCCACAAAATGTTATCCCCGGTTCTTGATTCAAGAAATTCAATCCAAGCCTCGACTCCCACGGGTAGCGAGAATTTATCCAAACGCAACCTGGAGTCCATGACTTTCACTCGATTGGGAATACAACGGTCTACCACGTTTGGTCTAACTAAAGAAGGCGCATGCCAATGCTCCATCATCTATAACTGCAATATCAGGTTACTGCCCTCAAAAAATCTCCTTCCCCCTTTCACTTCGGTTAAAGCCTTATATATTTCTGTTAAGATCGTGGGCATGAGAGTGAACCTGCCCTTTTGATTAATGCCCTTGTCGTTTTGATCCTTATGAAATAGGGCCATCACCACAGATTGTAAATGGGTATTAATACATCTTTCTTCTAGTGGAAACACTAAAGTACTTAACAAAGCGAGGGTGAAGACTTCAAGACGCTTTCTCTCCTACTTCTCCTTAGTCACATGAAATCCATCCCAAAAGCAATCAAAACCTTCCGAGGGATCGAATCTAGCAAACAAAAAGTCTAAGGAAACCCATGAATCACTTAAACAACCCAAACACATACCCTTACTTTTTAAACCACAAGACTGCAAAAATCTCACGCCAGTATGATTTCATGCTCGGATCATATCCTTCTCGATATAGGGAAAATGCAACAAATCAGATATTTCTGCCAAAGTAGGAGTCATTTCACATTCCCCAAACCTGAACACCAAACTACTTGGATCCCAAAATGTCAACAAAGCCTCTATTAAATCTGGACGAGGGGTAACATGCAGAAGTTCCGTAAGATCACCTAATATTTTAATCAGTTTCTGCTGATCAACATAGTTAAACATTTCCCACCACTTGATTAACTTTTTGGGCACCTTGACAACCATCAGAACTCTAGACTTGGTGGACAAATCCATCCTGTAATAACACATAAGACGTTATCTCAAAAATTCGACAGGAGTAGAAGATTCCCAACCCTTGGGATTTTTGACGCAAGCACATATCGATGGGACAGACCACATTCATGACTCCAATTTGCCAAACAGAAGTACTAAGCGAGATCAGTCTACTTAGCTAACAACTCTAGATTACGGGGCGAGAGACCTAGGCTAATAATAAGACAAAGGCCAACACAAAGATTACCGGACCCCCCCGAGGGTTGCCTACGTATCCCAACCCGAGGGAAGGGAATCAGGTATGCTTAGTTTATCCAGATTGGACAATTAACGATTAACTAATAAATTGATCCTAACTTAAGAGACACTACCAAAAACAAACGAAAAAAAAAACTTTTGAATTTTCAGCTAGACACTTTAACTAAGACTGACACCACTAATTATGAAGAAAAAATCTTTTTGGTATTTTTGTTTTTGAAAAATAAGTAGAAAAGGCAAAAAAACTCTTTTTTTGTTTTTTGAATTTACGGTACTTTGAGAAGACAAATGCAAAACGTAAAAAAAATCTTTTTGTGTTTTTGGATCGTGAAGAACAAAATTCATAAAGAATTCTAAAATAAACTACGACATTCCTTTTGATTCATTCTTTTTTTTTTGAATCAGTCCGTCAAATGACCACGTTACCCTTAAAGATGCAACAGTTAGCACGTAGGGATGCTTTAGAGGTGAGTCTCCTACAAAGGATCATGTGGATCCCACTTGGTCTCCGTATGATGCACATAAGCATCACCTAAAGGCTGACCTACGTGTTGGTTCACTAACAAGGTTGTTCGGGGGAGCGTATGGTCACTAGTGGCTGCTTTGCTTTCCACCTACTCCATAACACCAACGGCTCCCCCCCTAAAATAAGGGTGACTCAACAATAGGTTGTGTACAACACGTGTACTACGGACTTGTTGCAGAAAGAAGGCCGGGGGTTGGACTCATGATGACAGATATAAAGCGGTAACACATAGGATAAATACTATAAACAAAGAGCATGAAAACGCACAAAAGTGAAAATAACACAAACGATAATCACAAACAATGCTTATACACTCGTAATGCCAAACAAAGCCGATACGACTCAAAAATAAGCTCGAATTCTCATACTCTTCCCCAGCAGAGTCGCCAGAGCTGTCACACCTCTTTTTTCGCACTCCAAAAAGATTCTTTTTAAAATTCGAAAGGGTTTTATTATTTAACTGACAAGAAATAAAAATTTGTTTCGGAAAAAGGATTATTTACATTTTTTATTCAGATTCGCCACTTGGCATAATCTGGTGTGCCAAGTCACCATTGGAAAATCCTTTTCAAAACCATTTGACTCTTTAAACTAGTTTGTGAACAGAGACTCCGGCTAAGGAATTCTGTTGACCGAGGGGAAGGTGTTAGGCACCCCTCGATCCCGTGGTTCAACCACGGTCGCTTGGTAGAGTGTATCGACTATTTTGACACTACGAAATGTATAAACCACACAAAGGCACTCAAAACAATCAAATGATAAACAAAACAAAACAATCTAAAATGTAATGTCCAGTCCAATTATACAATCCGTGGTATGAAAAAAAATGCAAAAATATAAACCTATGCTAAATTAATTCTAAACTAATGTTCTACCCAACGCCTCGGGCCTTCATCACAAACGTCCTCCGGGTACATGATACCTCGGGGTATTCCCCGGGGAATAAATATATACAGATACTTCGGGGCATTCCCCGGCCAAATTATACAACTGAATTAAATGCGACAAAACAAAACCATTCCAACATATATTTCAAACATGTCATCAATCCACCATGCCTAAATTTG
>NC_061118.1:151348576-151366101 GCF_002878395.1 Capsicum annuum
AAACCTATGCTAAATTAATTCTAAACTAATGTTCTACCCAACGCCTCGGGCCTTCATCACAAACGTCCTCCGGGTACATGATACCTCGGGGTATTCCCCGGGGAATAAATATATACAGATACTTCGGGGCATTCCCCGGCCAAATTATACAACTGAATTAAATGCGACAAAACAAAACCATTCCAACATATATTTCAAACATGTCATCAATCCACCATGCCTAAATTTGCCTACCCGAACCTACCATTTGCATATCCATTCTCGACTAAAGACATAATTCTATCACATTTCATATCAACAATAAATCGAAATTAATCCAAATCTAAACTTTTCGTCAATTTTCAATTTCAGGTCCAACCAAACAATTCACATTACTTCATTAGTTTGCAATTCCAATCCCCCCATATTCATACATGACAATTTTTGAAACACGAGCACAATTATCCATCTATATCATAATTGATTTCATAACAACGACTACTTATTCAGATAAGGCAGCACCAATCACCAAAATGTCCAATCAACAAACAATGCACTATCACAACATCCACCTACTAAATACCATAACAAGAAAATCAAAAGGGGCAAGGATTAGAAATGGACCTTCGAAGAAATGACTTCGTGATAATATGTGTTAAGGAAATCCGCACTCGAAACCTCGAATAGAAACCTTAACAGTGATGAACTCCAACTCCGATATTGAGGAATTCAAGACCAAAAATTGGTTGAGACGCGTGAAATACTAAACCCCAAAAAGGAATAAAAACCAATGAATTCCCCAGAGCCCGATTCTGCAGCGCCTGAGTCTGACCCAAAATATCCGATTCCGGCTAAGAACTCACCGGAAAAAGCTGAGCCTCGCCAAAACAGTAGCTCAAGCACGACAACTCCAATTTTCAGTGGAATCGACTCGTTTTGAGATTACCCGTACCCTCTTTCTGCTATCTCTCTCGCATCTCTTTTCTCTACCTAACACTCTCTCGATCTGGCTCTCCGATTCCAGCTAAGAACTCGCCGGAAAAAGCTGATCCTCGCCCGAACAGTAGCTCAACCGCGACAACTCTAATTTTCAGTGGAATCGACTCGTTTTGAGATTACCCGTACCCCCTTTCTGCTATCTCCCTCGCATCTTTTTTCTCTACCTAACACTCTCTCGATCTGGCTCTCCGATCTCTCTCCCTCACGCACAGATCTCTCTCTCGATCTGTCCCTCTCACTCCTGAGTATTCTGCGTATGTGTGAATATTGGTGTATCAGTGTGTGTGTGAGAGCTTCAATGGAGGTGTCAATTTGGTGAAGATGATGATGATTTTTTTTTCTTTTTCTCCCCTTTTTTTTGGATCTCGTCCCCCCCCCCCCTCTGAAAATGGAAAAGATGGAGTCTATATACTCTTTTCCTTGTGTCAAAGAAATGTGGGGGAGGGGTGGTTACGTAGGGTAGGGGTTAGGATGTGTTGTCAATTTTTAGTTGGATGGGTTGTTAGAATATTAAGATAAGACAAGGTTTGTTATTTTTTTGTATTTTGTGAGGGTATAATAACATGGATGAGGGTACACGGTAGGATAAAATAAAAATGGGTAAAAGTGAATAAAATTAAACTTTAAGAGGACGAAATCACGTGTCTACATGTGTTAGTATCAATTTTATCATATTCATACACTGCATGATTACATACATATAAGAGAGAGAATGACTCTTCTCTCTAAAAATCCCCAAAAATTCCCAATGTCGATAATGATTGTTGCCCTGTGTAATCCAGACCCACCGCCACCGACACCTCCACCGGATCCGCCAGACCTAACCCCAGCCTCTATGGAGGAGGACCCCCCAAAGAAAATGTCTACAAAGAAGTACCTGAAGAACATTCTGGTCTCAATCTTGGAAATGTCGAAGCCCCATTAAACTTCGAAAACTTGGAAACATTCACTGTTGACTATGATAGAGATCCTATTCAGCTCACTGATGAAGACAAGCAAAGGCTCTACAGCCCTTGGAAAAGATCTGTTAGCTTGAAATGTGTTGGAAGGAGGCTGAACCACCAGTATCTTCATTCAAAATTGACGGATCTATGGAAACTCCAAGAGAGTGTTGTTTTTATCGATCTTGGTGAGGATTATTACACGGTAAAATTAGCACTTAAAGAAATCCAGAAAAAAGATTCTATTGGAAGGCCCATGGTTCGTGGCAGTCTCATACATCTTTATAAGGGAGTGGGAGCCAAACTTTATGCCTTGCCAGTCAAAAATTGCTTCTACAGCAATCTGGATCAGGTTACCGTCCTTACCAATAGAATTTTATGACAAGAATATACTTGAAAAAATTGGGAAAAAAATTGGATGTCTGCTGAAAATAGATGCATGTACCTCCTCGACACTACGAGGCCGGTACACTCGTATCTGCGTCCAGATCCAAATGGAGAAACTTGTTCGCACGAGTGTTATGATTGGGCATCACGAGCAATCGATCTGCTACGAAGGAGAAGTCATCTTGTGCACTAACTGTGGTCGATTGGGCCATACTATTAGAACATGTCAATACATTCAACACGTTGGAGAAGACTACCATCAAAATACAGGCAAAACGAAGTCCCCTCCTTCCCAGCAGGTAGCAACGGAATGGCAAACCGTATCCTTTGGTAAACAAGGTACTAAAGCATCAAAAAAGGGGAAGGCCTCAGCATCAGGTACGACACAGCTCAACAAGTCTAATGTTAAGACGAAATCATTCGACTACAAATCAGGTAAGTTTCTTAATAAACCCCATCCGAATTCATATCCTCCGACAAGCGTCGATACGCCTAGTGCTTCGGGTAAGGAGAAAAATACCTCGAATTTGGACCACCTTAATTTGGACAGGCCTAATTCGGCAAGAAATGAAAAGAGGCCCATTTATGAATCCCAGGGCCCAAACTCTCAACAAGGAAAAACCAATTAGGCCCAACAAAAGGGTGCAAAGCCTATGGGAATGAATATCCAACCGGGTAAGGCCCAAACCAATTTCTTAAAAGGTCAATCTTCTTCTTATAAAAATAGTAAGTCCAATATGTGCTCCACTAACAAATTTGAATCCCTTAATCATGTTGACACCTTGACCTCTCCGAGTGATATAATCGTCTCCGGTCAAATCAACCAGGCAAACTGCCTCTTCGCACAGACTGACGCCTCTGAAAATCCCTCCTGCTCCACTTCTCATCATCACCAGCCTATACCTCTTGAAAAGGAGTATGTGGCCACTAAGACTTTTCATAAATACTCACTCACTTCTTCTCCACCCTCTAAACCTATCTTCTCACAATATGAACTCTACAGAACCCTCCCAGTTCAATCATCCCTCTATAGCTCTAGTCTCAGTGCCACTACATCTAGACCATGCACCAACCTCTTGGTTAGAAATGGGTCTACAAAATATGTTGATCGCCTTCCAAGGGATATTAGAGGGAAGACATATACAAGTGGTACTCCAAAATCTAGAGTATCTAGCACTGTTGGTCATGGAATCCCTAAACAAAAGCCTGGCTCTGGATTACCACCCTGCTGACAGCTGCCAACCAAAACCCAATGGAGAGTCTATCAACAGAAACTCTATCAGCCACATTAAACCAAGTCTCACAGACCCCCCTTTTTCCCACCACCAAATCCTCTATTGCTTCTGAATGGACCCCCTTGCTTTCACTAGAGAATTTTCCTTCTTAAGTGGAAAACCCTCAGGACAAAGTTCCCCCTCTAGAGATACGGGAAAGAGGAAAAACCCTGGAAATTCTAAAAGCAAACAATCAAGAAATGGAAGCTCTTCTAACAACTATGAAAGTCCCCATAACAGAAGCAACCACTCTAGACAAACAAATAGGATTAAGATTCACAGAATTAGTAAATGAGATGTGGATAATCTTGATTCCATGGAACTTAACCAAGTTCACAATGAACATCAAGTTCCCAAGTATCCTGACAAGGGGGGACTTCCTGATCTCTCTAAACCCCTTGAAAATCATGATCAATATCAATTTACCATAGTCACCCCTGGACTCTCAAGACAAGGGGAAATCAGTAATTGTGCACCACTCTCCACCTCACAACAAATTGATGATGAATCTATTAATATGAAATGCTAGAGGCCCAAACAATGCTAAATTTCGATGCCACTGCAATGATATGTTACGCCTCCATAAACCTGTCATGCTAGCTCTTCTTAAAACTAGAATGAGTGATCACCACCAACTAACTCAAGACCTCGGTTATGACTATCTAATCTAATCTGCTACTATTGGAATGTTCGGTGGTCTGGTCCTTATGTGGAAAAAATATATGTTCAACATCACTGACATATCTATCACTTCTCATAGCATTCATGTTGCTATCAAGGTAACTTCTCCCCCTTTTTCTTGGTTCCTTAGTATTGTGTATGCCAGTCTTCATGTTAATACTAGGAAATATCTTTGGGATCAACTTTCCTTAATGGTTAAAACCATTGCTAGTAATTCTGACACCAGCTGGATAGTAGGAGGTAACTTTAACGAAGTTCTTACAGCTCATGAAAAAAATGGTGGTAATCTCATAATGCCTAGTAAAGTCAACTTGTTCTGGAATTGTGTCAATCATTGTAAATTAGTTGATTTAGGTTTCAAGGGTAGTAAATACACTTGGACAAATAAAAGATACCGCCACCGAAATAATCTTATTCTTGAAAGACTCGACAGATGCCTAGCTAATGTGCAATGGCTTCATCTCTTCCTGGAGTCTTCCATTACTCATCTCCGTAGAACCCATTATGACCACTACCCTATCCTCATCCAGTTGAATAAAGACCTCCTACCGAAGGATAAACCTTTCAGAATGGAACCCATGTGGTGCTCTCACTCGGACTTCCCTGACTTGATAAATCAAGCCTTCCAAAATAGTGAGGATCTTACAAGTTCTATTCACTCCTTACAGTCCATTATTATTCCTTGGAATAAACATGTTTTTAGTAACATCCATTCTAAGGAAAAAAACTTTTATCAAGACTAGCTGGGTTACAAAAGAGCCCTCACTATCTCACTAGTTTTTCCTCCATAATCTTGAGGATTCTTTGACTAAAAAGTTTAAGGAAATCCTCAGATGAGAATGTGAATTCTGGAAAGTCAAATCTAGGGTTAATTGGCTTGCTTAAGGTGATGCTAATACTAGATTTTTATCACACTTCTACTCTTAACAGAAGAAGGAAGAATAATAACAATGCCCTGAAGGTGACCTGGGTAACTAGAAGTACTCTTAGGGGGATATAGACGACTTTATCACGTCTTTCTACAAATCCCTTTACACAACTGACCATTCCAGCTCTACCAGGAATTGTCTCACTAACCCTTCTTCTAGTGGTTCTATCCCTCCAACTACTTACGCCCTGTTAGACAGTCTTCCTACTATTTCTGAAATAAGAAAAGATGTCTTTAGCTTCAAACCAACAAAAGCACCTGGACCGGATGGTCTTCATCCACTTTTATCTTAGAAATTTTGGGACTCTACCCACACTCAGCTTATCTCCTTCTGTAACAAGGTCTTCTCTCTGGTTACAATGGATAAAGAGGTTAACACTACTTATCTTTGTCTTATCCCTAAGTGTCAGAATGTTGTTACTCTTAAGAATTACAGACCTATCGGCCTCTCTAACACTCAATACAAGATCATAACAAAAATCATTGCCAATAGGATCAAGCCTTTCTTGAGTAAAATTATTTCTCCAACTCAAGCAAGCTTCCTGCCTAATCGAAGAGCTTTTGACAATGCTATCATCGTGCAGGAATTTCTGAATCACTTTTCCAAAATGAAGGGAACAAAAGGAAACATAATTCTCAAAATCGACCTTGAAAAAACTTTTGATAGGATAGAATGGTCTTTTATCAGACAAGTTCTTTCCTACTTTAAATTCCCTCCCCTTCTCTCCAAGCTTATCATGTCTTGTATCTCCACGTCCTCTATCTCTGTCCTTATTAATAGTTCTAAAACCCCCTTATTTACTCCTTTTAGGGGAATACAACAAGGCGATCCCATATCTTCATACATCTTCATCCTCTGTATGAAACTTCTATCTAGGAGGATTGAATATGATGTAGATATCTTTAACTTGACCCCTATTTCTATCAGTAGAGGAGGACCCAGTATGTCTCATCTCTTCTTTACTGGTGACCTAACTCTTTTTACCAGAGCCGTACTTCCAACTATCAAACTGTCAAAAGGACCCTTGACATCTTTAGCTCTTTCTCAGGTCAAAAGGTCAATAGGACTAAGTCTAAGATAATCTTATCCAAAAATTGCTCTAGCGATGTCACTAACAATATTTCCACTCTTTTGGACATTCCTACCAGCAACATCTTTGGGAAATATCTGGGGTTTCCTATTTTCCATAGATCTCCCACTAAAGCAGACTTGCAGTTCATCATAGATCGGATGAAAACAAAGCTCTCAGGTTGGAAAACCAAATTGCTTAACCAGGCTGGCAGAACCAACCTCACCAATGCCACTCTTAATAATATTCCTAACCATTCATTGCAATACATTGCAATCCCAGCTGGAGTTCATAAGCACATTGATAAAATCTAACGAAACTTCATTTGGGGCACCACCGATAGCAAGCGGAAAATATATATGGTTAACTGGGAAATGGTCACTAGACCGAGGCACCTTGGTGGCCTTGGTATCCAACAAGCTAGTCACAAAAATGCTACTTCCCTAACAGCTTTAGGTTGGAGATACACTTCAAACCCTCAGTCCCATTGGGCCAGAGTCTTGACAAATAAATTCTCCAGACCTATCAGAACCTCCATAAACCAGTCCTAGGGTGCCTCTAGAACTTGGAGGAACATTATCAGGGGTCTTGATACCTGTTCAAAGGCGTCTATATAAATCATCCACAAGGGTGATAGGGTAAAATTTTGGACTGATAGATGGCTACCCAATAGTGAACCCCTTAGCATTATTATTCAGGGACCTATGCCTCATAACATGTTGGACTTGAAAATTTATGAAAAAATGGTTCTTGGGATTTTTCCTCCTTACCCTTCCAGCTACCGATGTCTATTACCCACTCCATTCAACACACCTTCTTCCCAGATACCTTGGGCATGAATGATTATCCTATTTGGACTCTAACTGGAAAAGGGATTTTCACCACTAAAAGTACCTACAAACTAATCTCTTCCACAACTCACACTCCTCTTTGTCATAAGGATTACAATTGGATTTGGTCCTTGAAAATCCCTAACAAGATGAAACATTTTCTTTGTCTCCTAAATCACGATAGGCTCCCCTGCAACTCATCTCTTAGTAGTATGATTGTGCCTATTAAACTTTTTTGTAAGTTCTGCACAGACCAGAATGAAGACATTCCCCACATCTTCTGGTGCTGCTCAAAAGCCATCTCACTCGGGAATATTTTCTTCCAAAGGATAAACTGTAGTACTCCTTCCATTACTAACCTTAACAGTGATAACTTCCTGGAAATTGTTAGGGACTGGGCTGGCAACAACATGGCGAATTAGTACATCGGCCCACAACCTCTAATCATTTTTTGCTTGTGGGAAATCTGGAGGTGCGGAAATGATAACATGTTTAACAACTTAAATGCTTCTCTTTTCTTCAAGAATGCCTATGCTAATACTATTGAATACTCTTACCTTATGACTTCACCCTCTTCCCTTTACCAGGAAGCCACTATTCATGTACATTGGCTTCCCCCTACGAACACCCCTTACAAGCTCAACACTGATGGAGCGTGCCTTGAAAATCCAGGTATAGGAGGTTGTATTAGAAATCCCAATGGTTATTGGATTATTGGCTTTGTTAAGGGCTTTCCCAACGCAACCAACAACCAAATGGAGATTTTAGCACTTCTTGAAGGTCTCAAATTGGCGGAGAACCATAATCTCTTCCCTATTGAGATAAATGTAGACTCAACGGAGGTAATTCATATGTTAAAAGATGGAAACATGCATTATAATCCTATTCTTGAATCTTGCAGGTGCCTGCTGAGAAAGGTGGGGCATCCACCAGTGACCCACGTTTTTAAAAAGCAAAATTATGTTGCAGACTGTCTAGCTAAAGAAGGAGTGACAAAGAAGCTTTTTGGCACAACTAAATTTTTGGCAGTTCCTCCGATGTATGCATAAAAACATGTATGGGCAGACATTCTAGGAACTGAGTTTACTAGGAAGATCAATCAGTGTACTGATTATCAGAATGCTGATACTCATATTTTTGTACCTGACTAACAAGTCAGCAGTTTGTAACAAACCTCTATTTTAGGTTTTCTAATATATCGTCTTGTTACCAAAAAAAGTATCAATTTTGCAAGAAATTATCAAAATCATGTGCTCTACAAATATTTATTTACAAAAATATAATAGATTACTATCTTTCTCCATCTCTTGCTTGATTAGGACTTCCCAAGTTTCAAAGTACAATTTTAGGTATATTGCTATACTTTGTTGTTTCATGATTTTGAACTTTATTACATTATAAACACTTTTTGTTGTACATCTCAAAGTATTAAAATATCAGGACTCAACATTTCAAATTCCATTTTGATTTACTGCAAACTTGAGCACTTGAAGACAAAAACCACAATGAAATGCATGAAATTCTACAGTTTTTCATGGTTAGTGTCGTTGATGACTCTTTGATTCTTATTCGTGAGGTAAAAGAGTTTGCTAATAATTCAGGTCAGTTGGCGACATATTCCTTTCCAATAATCTTGAATGTCGAGTCAGAGGGTTGACAGTGGTGGAAGGCTTCTCTGCTCAAGGAAACCAAGCGCAGGACATCCGATGCTGAGAAAGAAAACAATCCATGTCATCTTTGTGAAATTTTACGTACTGTTTGCAGAGAAGGTATACATACTCTTTCTCTATTAGAGAAAGGTTATATGGCGTAGTATTGAACACGGGGCCATTGTAAGGAGTACATCATTGATTGAAGCTACGACCGTATCATCTTTTGTACAGTGTCCTCTTTTAGCTCTTCCCCTACATGCAATTATACTCTTTAGTATTAGTAATTATGGGGATGATGATGACGATAGATGTGTTTTTCATTGCAGCACTTTTAAGTTATCGAGTACATAACATTCGTGTATTTGGTCTTTCTGAATAATTGATATTATTTCCGTTTAAATATGGAGATTATAATTGGTACGTTTAGCGTTTTATTTGTATAATCCTCATGGCTTATCTCTGTTATGATTTTCTTCTTAATCATAAACACGGTTCATTCTCGACTTACATGTTTCAATCTAATGAACTACCAACGGCTTATCCTCTCTTCAAATTTGCATTTTTATTTCAATTATTTGATTTTTTCAAAATATTGTTGCAGATATGGGAGCAGAAGTTGTGCAATGTTACCCATTTATGCTACGAAAATAAATTCGCATCTTTAGCAAATTGATGAACAATGTCGTATTCGCTCCAAATCTATGAACCGTCGCCGTGAACATAAATGCTACATATTAGCTCACCAATGAATTTAAATGACGTTTGCCTAAAAAATACAGAGAAATAATTTTACCCTGTTCAATTAGTTATTTTCATCATAAAAGATTGCAGAAAATAAATATTTAATGTTCAACCATAAAATATTTAATGTTATGTAAATTTAAGATTATATATGTAATATAAATTTATCATTTAGTTATCATGTTAAACTGTTATTAAAGCTTGATTGTACGTTTACATTATTTTAATTAAAAGTTTTGTTTGTGATCATGCCTTTTAATACCCTCCCATTAAGTATGAGAAGAAAATGTTTACCGGTCTATTTTAATAATCGAAGTAAAATTTCAACAATTACTTATATCATACATAATTGTAACTAAAGGATATCAAATACATACACCAACACAAAGAGGCATCAAATATTTATGAGCATTAAATTTAAAAAATGACTTAATATATTTAAATACTTTTTCGTGATCCTTTTATGATTTTATGCAAATATTTTTCATTAATCTTCCACATCTTCTATATTTTATTATAATTAGCAAGAAAATCTTAACATATTTGAATTTACTTTATATCTTAACATATTTAAGAGACTTATATCTTAACATATTTAATTTATATCTTAAATTTTTTTAATCCTAAAATTTTTCACTTTGAACTGCATTAAGAAAAGTTTAAAAGGAAGGAACCGTGTTTTTTTTCTTATTTTGATTGCAATATTAATAAATCAAATATCTATTTTTTTAAATAAAGAAAATCCAAAAAGGAAAAAATCTAACAAAACCTCCTAATGCATGTCACAATTCCCGTCCCCATTTCTGGGGCACGTATCCCACACAACTACTTATTATTTTTTTTATTTTTAAAAGTAAAAAAGATAAAACAATTAAAATATCAAAATCAAATTTAACTAACCTAAATATATTTATCAAACAAAATATAAATATCCCATATCCATAATTTTTTATGAACCAGAAGTGGTTACAAATTAGTATCTGAAATTTGAAATGAGCAATTGTTCAATTTATTATTTTTCTAATTGTCGAAAAAAAGGACTTCAAGAAACCACCGCCACTAATCAATCCCACTTCCCCATTTCTTCTTCTCACCCACGTTTTCCACTAATCTCCCATACAACCACAAAAAGCAATACATTTTATTTACAGTTTACAATTTTTAGATTCAATTTCTATTTTAAAGCAAAATTACATTCCTATTTTCAAGCAATTTCCACAGAAATCTCTACTAAAGAGTTTAAATTTTTATATTTTAATACTTACATCTCCATTTCCTTACTCTATTATATTTAAAACAAAGAAAGTCTTTGTTATCTACAAAATGTAAATAGTAAATTACATGTTTCAATTATTGTTTAATTATATTTTAACTAATTAATAATCTTATAATATAAATGAAAATTTTTATAAAAACATAATTGTGACTTAAAAGTCATATTATATTCACTTTAGATTTCCAAATTTCCAGTCATCATCTCACAAAATTTACCTTTTGTTTATCCACATAAATACATAAATTAATATTACAAAGCAACAAGAGTTAGTTGAGGAAATAAAAACAACTATTTAAAATATTGCACTAAGAAATAAAAAAGATAACAACGTTTTATACATAAGTACATGATATTCATACCCATGTTTTCCACTAACCTACCACACAATCACTTCCACAACAAATATACTTAGCAGTTTCTAACCTTTTTTAATACAATTTTAATTTTACAATTAGATCATATTTTCTATTTTCAAGCAAATTGCAAGATAATTTTTCACGCAGTTTTTCATATAGATAATGTAACGTCCCGAATTTGGTACCCGAAATGCTACACGGTGCTAACAATCCCGAAGAACCAATAGCTAACCCATGACTGATATTTGTAACTGAGCACTGCATAAACATCATAAAATGCAGAAATAGTAGGCTGAAACACGCCATAAGGTTCAAAACTATAACATAACTGATAAAATAATGTCTGAATGGGGTATAGAAATACCCAATACTGGAATAAAACTGTCTGAACATGCTATAGTCTGAAAGCCTCTAATGTCTGAATAAGGAGTTGATAGGACATGTCCCCAATTAACTCCATCTACTAAAATGTCTAAATACTAAATGAATGAAATAAACAAATAATATCATCCTCGAATGATGAGGACTCACTGCTAACTCTGGCTGCTGAAATTTGGAATACTACTGATGCTCTGGATCTCGTGCTTCTGAACCTATGGTAGTAAAACACCATACGCAAGAGAAAAGTATGAGTCAGTACGTATGAATGTACTGGTATGCAAGTGAGGCTAGCTGAATGCATGGGGTTCATATGCATGAACAATACTAACTGACTGAATAACATGAACGTGAGAATACATGCATAAATACATAATAACTGTGACTAAGATCGTGATAACATGATTACTGAGTTTGAATACTGATAACATGAGTTTACTAATAACTAACATAACTGATAACTGACTGACTGTATCTAAAAGTCATGATTCTGATGGAACTAGCTGAGTTCCATTCTAAGCTGAGTTGACTATATCTGACAGTCCTGAATTTTGTAGAACTATTTGAGTTCTATTACTAAGACTGAGACTGAGACTGTGACAGTGGGAGGTAGTCATCTAACTGACATGCCCCTAATGAGCTATTATAGTTGAGTTGGGTTCCAATCTATACCCTGATTGAAAGGGTGTCAATACCGCACCACTGGTAAGGATAAACTGTGAGTGAACCTTATCTATCAGGTACTATAATGAGAATGGTGGGACCCTCATCTAATAGGTTAATCCACCTCATCTACCCTCATCTAGCAGGTTTTGATGTCTCAACCTACGCTGGCAACGTAATTCTATAACGCAAGGATTTCTTCTAAGAATCACACCCTCAATTAGTAGGTGAGTTCCTACCCTTGTGTTCACTCGGTGCTGAATCCTACTCCTATCTGAATAGACATTGAGCATGATTAAACTGAACTGAACGGAGTTTACTGAGTTTCGTGGACTGACGAAATATCACTGAATTCTGTTAACTGACTAAGTTTATGAGATTATTGAGATTACTATGATTACTGAGATTTCCTGAGTCTTGAGACTGACTGAAGTCTAAGGATCATGGCTTGACTGAGAGTAGCGTAAAAACATGACACTGGCTCTAGGCACACAGCTAAATTGTCGGGTACAAGTAGCCCCAGAACTCAATAGCATGAAACTGACAAGATATGCCACTTCTTGATCATAGGACTAAAGTCCACAATTCATAATGCCATAAGTTAGGAATTTCATGAAGCACATGGTTATCATAATCTTATACATGATTAGAAATTCATATCAACATGTCATAATTTAATCAACAAGTCTCATGAGCGATCATTCCATCAAGCATTCATAATGCACAACAATATCATAGAAGTCATTTTGATCATAAGGGTAAAGCATGCATTTATGATTTGGGTCACAATCGAGCTATAATATACAATTTCTATCATCTTAGGCATTTTATCAAACACCTTACATGCACAACTTAGGGAATAGGTGAAATCATCAAATTACACATCATAAACAACCCAATTCATGGATTTCAACTTGCATGCTAACGTAGTTTCATGGAAAACACATAAAGATTCCAACTTGGAAATCTTTCAACACCATTAACATGATTATAAATAATCCACAACATAAACAGGTTTATAATTAAAATAAGATTCTTGAGCTTCATGGATGAAATAAATCCACAAATGAACACTAGACATACTTTAGTTCGTGATTCTATGAAGATTGACGGAGAAACTTTCTTGAAATTGGATCCCCCATTGAAAATCCTAACTTGTTCTTGAGATGATTTTGAGAGAAGTAACTATATTTTGATTCAAATGGGGCTTAATCCCGTGTTTTAGACTTATATAGGGGTGGGAAATTAACCCATTTGCCCTTGAAGGTTCGGAGCTGGAATGCTGACTTTTGGCCCAGGGCGATACCCAAGGCGCCGCCCTGCCTAGTCCACTAGACTTAGCAAGGCGCCACCCTGCTTAGTCCGCCGGACTAGCAAGGCGCCACGCCGCTTGGAGCAAGGTGATTACCAGGGCGCCGAGTGCTTATCGCGTTAAGTTACTATTTTGGGCAACCAAACATGCCCTTACGTTATTCCAAAAATTTCGAAACTCATCCGAGATGTACTACTGACTTGCTCCATCGTAATGCAACTTGAAAATAGAAAAACGGAGGTCGAAAAGGTCGTCAAATAAATTCCCAAAGTTTGGAGGCTTAAAATGAGACTAAGTCCTAAACACTTAGCTAAAATATTCTAAGTGTTGGAGCTTTTAAAGAGCTTAAGGAGCTGAATTTTTGACACATGATTTTTGCGGGATCTTACAAATAAATTTTACAATATCTAAATTTCTATTTTCCTATATTTAAAGCA
The DNA here is from genome assembly GCF_002878395.1 of Capsicum annuum. Lineage (NCBI taxonomy): Eukaryota > Viridiplantae > Streptophyta > Magnoliopsida > Solanales > Solanaceae > Capsicum > Capsicum annuum. The sequence continues at coordinate 151,362,481 of NC_061118.1, forward strand.
AACAAAGTTTTCGATTTCTACAAAATGTTAATAGTAAATTACATATTTTAATAATTGTTTAATTCTTTATTAAGTAATTAATAATCTTCTAATATAAATAAAAAATTTATAAGAACAACTGTGACTGAAAAGTCTATTATAAAAAAAATAAAATTATTTTAATCATAGTAAAAACATTAAATAAGAAAATAAATCAGAATCGCATATTACACTATTTAGATAAACATATTGAAAAAAAATTAATAAAGCTATAAACTTATATAAAAAGTTTCAAACAAAAGCAAAGAAGACAATGTTTTTGAATTGAGATATAAAAAAACTCACGGGAGGCTTTGATTTGTAAGATGTTAGTTTAATTTTTAATCAAATATATTACTCAAAATACCTAAATAGCCATCATATCAATATGAGAATTAACCCCCAGTATCCCACTTCTTTTCAAATCTTAAGACTCCCTCTAATCCACGTTTTATTATTTTCCCACTAACCTCCCACACAATCACTTTCACAAAAAACATACTCAGCAGTTTGTATATTATTCTAATACAATTTCAATTTTACATAAAAAAAACCACATTTATCATCTTACCCACATCCTTTTATTTTTTCCCACTAATCTCCCACACAATCATTTTCACAACAAAGATACTAAGCAACTATAACTTTTTCTGATTAAATTATATTTTTATAAATAAATCTTATTCTCTATTTTCAAGTCAACTATAATATAAGCAGTCTTCTATAAATACACATCCAACACATGTTTAATTATCTCAAATCCTGTAGCATAACTTTTCTGTAAATACATATTAAAGAATATGACAAGAGTTGATTATATAAGTCAAATGACAGATAACAAAATGGACTGGAACCTGAAGGTAAGGGTAGTACGTATGTTGCACGCTACACCAAGAAACAAACCAAATTTTCTTCTGTTAATTGAGTTAATTCTTTAAGATGAAAAGGTATTCAAAATTATTCTATATTTTACTATTTTCTGTATCAATACTAACTTATTAATTCTGACTTATATTCTCACTTATTTATTTGCAGGGAGAAAGAATTCATGCAACAAATTCATGTTCGGTTGTCCATCGTTTCAAAGGAGAAAAAATGCAATAAAAGAAATGGGATTATATATTATGAATACTTTCGTTGTTGAGCCTAACAATATGCATTACAAAACTACTTCACATAACTTTAAGCTAGAGTTTACACCCAAGACAATTGCTTTGGAGACAACAGATTCAGATTTTGGCTTAAATATTTTTTATTTTCATTTGTTTAAGGATTTTAAAAATCATATTGGCATTGATGACACTCAACTATTTGGTAATTTTTTTTCCTATGTTACTTTTTATTATTTTTTTAATTTACAAGATATTACTATTTACATATTATTTTCTATCTTCCTGCAGATATCATAGGTCAAATTATTTGTCATTCTGAAAAACAAACTCATCAGCTTCGAAATGGTATGACCAGTCAATTTTTGAATGTTGTTATCGAAGACTATGAGTAAGATTGTGATTCAATTAATAAGTTTAAATATTTTTCTAAAGCCTTAATTTCTAATATTTGTTTATTACTGCAAAATAAGCACAATTACAATAACTTTTTGGGGAGATTTTGTTGATAAAATCATGCTCCACTTGCACAATTTGATTGATCAACCTGTCATTGTTGTTATGCAGATTATAAATAAATTTCAATGTTTATCACTATTCTAGCTTACACTTCAGATACTATTTTTAGTTAAAAAATATTATACACTAATACTATCTTAACATTTACAGGGGTATATTCTGTACAGAACACATGAAATTCCTTCAAACTGTGGATTAATTCATATCTTCCCCAAGCCAATGATTTCAAATTCAGGTTTCTTTTACACTATAGTACATTTATGTTGTTACTAAAATAAAATTTATGTGCATCACTAATATAAAAAAAAATGCAGATTAGGAAGTGTGACTGAAGCTACCCCTGAAATGTTAAGTCAAGCAAATTCTCAGCCTAGTCTTTCTATTTCTGAAGAATTGGTTGCTGGTACTGTGCAACTTAAAACTGTTAAATAGTTGCTTGATTCCGTGCAGGTGAAATATTCTCTATATTAATTTCTACACAAAGTACATAAAACTGTTAAATTTGATACAATTTTTATACATGATTATTTTTCATTTTTACAGGTTGGACATTTGTGGATTGTTGCAAAAGTAGTGAACTTAGAACTTAAGAACAATTGGTCATCCCTGGGATGCACAGGGTGCCAGAAGAGTGTTGATGAAGTTGCTAAGAATACATTTTACTGCAAGAAATGTCATCAAAATTATCAAACAGCTACTCATAGGTTTGACCTGAATATTATTTGCTTAACGCTATAAATTTAATCAATAATTTTATATTTAAACAAAATATGACATCAGGTATAGGGTTCAAATTAAGGTAATGGATGATGCTGGAGTCTTCTCTTTGTTGCTTTAGGATAACGAAGAAATCACACTCATTGAAAAATCCACTTCTGAATTAAAAGACTGTCCATTAGAGGTAAATTATATTTTTTTACTTTGTTTTATGTATCTTACAACTAATACAACTAATATCATATTAGATTTTTTATTTTCCTTATGAGTGTTCCTATCTGATCGAGCTGGATGTTCTTCTTGATAGAATCATCGTGTTTAGAGTGAATATTAAACAAAAAAATATTGAATCAAGTGATCGAGTCTATGGAGTTTCAAAGATCAATGACGACAAAGAACTAATAAATCAGTACAAAAAATTTTCAAAAGAAAATGCAGTCACAGTATGTATAATTTTACTATAAAAAACTAATTGTTAGTAGTGTAAATTTTACTATAAAAAGGGTGTTTAAATCTGTTTATATCTAAAAACAGGAACCTCATATCAATGTTGTTGAAGAAGCCACAGACGCTAACAAGGTATTCAACTTTTATTTAATTATATAAAAATTTTATAACAGATATTTCATTATTTAAGTATTTTTAACATAACTATTCCATACTCTCCTTTTTGTGTTAAGATTCCTCAAATGATACTGAGAAGATGTCTCCTATCAAGATTTATACTGCAAAGAGAGGTAGACCAAAAAATGGAGGATCTATATCAGAAGTTACTGATGATGTTGATCAGCTTTATGGTAACAAGCCAAAGAAGGTGATTAAGAAGGAGAAAATTCCTGAAGTAGTGGACTTGTGATAATTTTTCTTTAAAATTTTAGCTAGATTTTTTTTAACTTTCTAGATCTGGATTTAGGTATGTTCCAGAATTACTTTTAATTTTTTGTTTTGTTCCGTTTCTTTTAAGGATCATGACTCTATCATATCTAAGTTTTTTTACTTCTTATGTTAAGGGTGTATTTTAATATTAGTTAGAGTAAAGTCATAACCCCCCCCCCCCCCCCTCCCCCCGAACTTGTCCTCTCAACTCACTTTAGCACTTAAACTTAACTTTCGTTTATGTACCCCCTTAATAACTTTAAAGTGAATTAAATTCACCTCTAAAACTGACGTGGCAAAAAAAAAAAGCGAGTGAATTTTTTTTTAAAAAAAAGGGTCCACTTTATTATTATTTTTATTATACATACATACATACATACAT
>NC_061118.1:151369101-151456247 GCF_002878395.1 Capsicum annuum
ATATTTTATATATAAAAAATTATTTTATTTACGTGACTCCGACGTGGCGGTGATGTGTCACTGACGTGTCAGTGAGTGTGATGCACTCTTCGTTATGAGAGTGGTATTATGTATTAAGGGGTGAAATAAATACACTTTAAAGATGTTAAGGGGTAAATAAGCGGAAGTTAAGTTTAAGTGCTAAAGTGAGTTTGGAGGACAAGTTCAGGGGGAAAATCATGTCTTTTCTCTATTAGTTAATTAATGAATTTCATGTTTTCTGTCTTTTATGTCTTTCATGAATCTTATCATAACTAAGTTTAATATTAGTTACGGAAAATTATTAAAAGAATAATGCTTGGAACGAAGTAAAATTACCTGCATGAACATTTCTTTCAGAACGTTGTAGTGAGGTTGTTTATCAAAATGGCTTGAGAAAGTCAAAATAGGTTGTGAACCCTCCAATTGATCTGTTAAATTGCAAAAGACACAAAAGTTAAACATTATTTTTCAATGAGAAATTAAAACACAGCTTTAGAGATAATGGTACCTAAATAAAGACAAGGTTCCATGTCTCAATCATAGTGGGATCATCATTATTAACAAATGATGCAACATCACAACTCCTAATTCTATCAAAGTGTATTTCAGTGCAGGGTCCACAAGGTCTGGTATCACCCATCTCCCAAAAGTTGTCCTACTCAAAATGCAGTGTGGTGAGAAATAATCTGAATGACTTAGCTCAAAATAATCTGAACGCTTAGTTCAAAGTAATAAAATATTTTAACAAGGAGAAAAAGGTTTTCAGACATCATCATCAAATCATGATCAAATTATTTGAACAAGTAATGAGGTTATCATTTCCACATACTAGAACACAATAATATTTCAGTGGTTGAAATAGTTACTTAAGAGCATTGGTTATTGTACAACAATTACTCAAAACCTTTAATAGTATTTAATTCATCTAACAAATACAACTTATAGGAATATGAGTAATTTCATTTGTTCCCTTCCTTTTTTTAAATGGAAAAATTTGTCATTTCAAAACTCAAATATTAACGGGTCTTTCCTTTACCTTTCTCCACTTAAATGATGGATACAACTTCTTGATTTTCTTACCAAAAAAAAAGAATATTTAATTTTTACAATGTGAAAAGGATACTTATCACTACTCTCACAAGTTCCTATCAATAGATACTCTTCTCCACTTGAATTATGATTACCATTTTTTTATTCTTTTATCAGCAAAAAAGACAGTTATTTTTTTAGGCAAAAATGATACTTATCACTGCCTCCGCGTCACTTCATCAAAAAATTTATCCAAAATTGTAATGTCCACAAAACTAAACATGCTTCTAAAGATTCAATAAGATTCATGGCTTTCAAAAATATCAAGTATACTGATAACATTACCTCATTGGAAGATTTAGTTTAATGAATTATTGATGCACCAAACAAAAATTGATGTGTTTGAGCAAGATGATAGAATAGAAGATACAGTGTGAGATCATACTTTACAGCTAAAAGGTAGCCCCCTGCTAGGACAAAGGAACTGAAGCCATAGGTCTCTAGCTTCGTTATCAGCTGGAAGGCCAAATTTTTCATCACCGTCAAAATAAGTAGCGTAAATCCTTTCACTTGACAGTCTATATATCTGGACAAAAATCATCAAACAAGGAAAAATAATTTATACAAGTCAACATCTGCCATTTTTTGATCATACAACATATATGCTAGGAGCACAACTGAAAACGTACAAGAATATTACTATTAATCGGGATAAAACTTGCCTGTGTAAAGAGTTCCCAAGCTCATTCAATGGCCTCTTTCTTGAAATAAACCCCAAATGACCAATTACCAAGCATCGCAAAGAAAGTGTGGTGGTAAGTGTCCTTACCAACATCATATAGATCATTATTTTTGCCACCAGCACGAATACACTTCTGTGTATCGTAGGCACGCTTAAGTTTGCTCAATAGACTATTAAGGTATACAATACCGAAGAAAATAGGCTTGAACTGATTCATACTTGCACAGAAGAAATACTTGCATAGAAGAAACAAACTTTAGCTATTAACAGATAGTAATACACAATAACTACAACAACATAATATGATAGTGAAAACACAAGACAACAGACAATAAGAAATAAATAGAAGGTGGAATGACATAAAGATATGATGAAAATAAGAAAATGTGGCAAAACAAGTGATGAAACCATAACTTCTAAATGCATTCAGCAGAATATCTATTCAATATCGCCTCGCCACAGCCTTTCACCTGTGTTGAACATCAGGCAAATGTGGAACAACTGTTAATATTCTCTCACTCCTATTTAACATCGCGTTATTTCACTGAAAAAATATTTAAATTTGACTTATATGTTATATTAGTAATAGTGAAAGTAACTACTAAATAGATGGTACAACACACTACTGTGATAGAGAAAACATCACATCAAAGTTTAAGATTTGAACAATCCAAAGAATTTGAGTTCGTGAAAGATGTGACTTTGTTTTTAGAAACATATTAGGGTCAAATATTTTGTTATCTCAAAACGGAGTATTCCATATGTTGGAATGAAGAATATACTTTATTTATTTAAAAAGGTGTCAAAAGAAGCAAAATTATGATAAGTCCATGTATCCAAATAAGTCAATATAGGAAACTGCACATTGTTATGGATGAGATAAATGATAGATGGAATGATTCTGAGGCGCATTACGAACTAGAATCAAAAAATCAATAGACCAAAGAAAAAAACAACTATATATTAAGAGGAGGAAGTGACAGAATCCAAAAACAACTTACACACTATTCAACTATTACTAACTGTAGAACTAATACTCATTCTACCACCAGAACTAGCTTGAGTTGTGCGAACTATGCAGCCAGCAATGTCCTTTCATCCAGTAGATTAACCTCTACTGATTTACCAACTGCATATCCATTTTGTCCTTCAGCAACATATGTTTTTGTCAAAATAGTGTTTGACACAGTATCCGTCACTGACTCAGTTGAATTATGCACATTATTTAAAACTTCAAATCAGTTGAATTATGCATATTATTTAAAACTTTGAATGATGATTTATCAGCATTCGAACTAAATTCTCACATATGTAGCCCTTGAGACTCTAGAATATTCAAATCTTTGTGGTGGGTTACAAATGGACGTGCAGCTGCCCCACCAGCAATCATGTTCATCATGGGAGTCTCTACCTGTTACAAATACAATAATATATTTTACCAGATTTAATTCAAGCTACATCGTGATCTCAAATTAACAAAGGCAAAGTAAAACAGCTTCATAAATACCAAACTCTAAGAACTCACGATTATCAAGAAAGCTCCAAATAAAAGTTATGATCTTTGAGGGGTATTAAATATGTGTCGAACCTCTGTATTCAGCATCAAATTCAAATAACGCTGCCTATATCATGTTTTCTAGACATAAAGAATAAATGAACCACAAGAACACGCATAGGAATATAATCTTTTAAAGGAGATAGGAAGAAAGCAAGGCAATTGAAAATCTTCCTCAAAAAATTGAGAGGCATAAGATACCTGAACCTTTAAAACATATGTATCTGGATTGCGTCCACTTTCGAGGACCCATGCTTCAGAATTCTGCAGCATAATTAAAGATAGATCAATTAAAATGGAACTAGTCTTACACATAATCCAAAAGAAAATTCACTAACCTTTGTAGTCTCTATCTGGGCACCTTTCTGTCGTGGCATCATAGGAAGACAATGAGATAAGACTACGAATGATTTGGGAAAAATATTCAGCTTTTCTTTTTTACTCTTTCCTGATGAATGAGGTATGAAGAATTAGAAGAATATGATACCAAGACAAAACATCAGTATCATCATCTCCTAAGATATTTGTATAAAATACACGCCAAGAAAAATATTCACCAAGCAATTGCAGAGCAGACAATATTTGAATTGAGAGACTATGGCAAAACCCAGAAATTTAAATGCTTGCAAACACAAGAACATGTTTTATGTTAAACATGAACCACTGCCCCTTTAAGAGAGAGTTTGACAAAGTCTGCTATGATAATCATGGTCTGGTAGAAGTATTGGAAAAATTGTATAATATTTTCTCTCATGCACCTACCAATGAGCTTCACTTTTTGGGAATATAATGGATATGTTGTTGTTGTTGTTGTATGCACCTACCAACTAAACCACATGTTTTTCTTTTCTCCTTACAAATGCACACATCTATTCTCTCAACCTACATTTTTACTGATTCCGAACATTATATCATTTCTCTCTATTTTTATTTTAAAAAATTCTCTAACTTCCACTTAATTTGACTTAGCAGGATTTCAATGAAGAGTCACTGCAAGTAACAACCTTCAATAAAGGAAAAGGGGTGACTCTATACGACTACAAAAAGCCATTGTTTTGCAATAAAAATGGCAACTTCAGTAGACAAAACAACTATCAAGTAAAAGGCTTTATATTTCAGCCTCTTGTTCAAGGAGATAATTGCTTAAAGATCAGCTAAACACAACATGCAAAAACTGAAAATGTAGAGTATAAAAAATCATCTGTTTACATTTAGTTACGGGGAATTATTACAAAGGCTAATGCTTGGAATGAAGTAAAATTACCTGCATGAACATTTCTTTCAAAAGCTTCCACTGAGGTTGCTTACCAAAATGATTTGAGAAAGTCTAAATAGGACACTTCAAATGATTTTCAGATAGTTTTAATTCTTCCATCGTGTGCACTTCAAAACAAAAGGGAAAAGTAGAATAAGACGGACTTTTCCATATTCAAGAGAATATCATAAGTGATATTCTCATGTCCTTTTATTTTTTCATAAATTTTAATTAATGTATTAAAGTTATTATGATTATAGGTTAGTTAACAAATAAAACTTTATGTAATAATAATACAAAATCAAAATTTATTTCTGTAAAAGTTTAAAAAGGGCAGTTACATGGTAATAACCTACTTTGAATTTTCAATAACGGTTGATATTTTAAATTTTTTTATGCTTCCTCTGTCAAAATTATCAACTGACTCCATCTTTCTTTTGTTGTCTTTCAAATTTACATATTAAATCAAAATTCTAAAGTCCTTATAAATGAAAAATGAAAAGAAATCTGCTTTCACAGTAAGCCGATGCAACATACGAAATCAAAAATGGCGCAAACAAAGCACTTTTAACAAAGGTATGATCTTTCATTACCACTCTCATCTCTAATTTAGAGGCAAAATCAGAAATTATTTTGATATAGCTAGCAATATTTGCTTTTTTCTTAAAGGATGAAATAAATAACATACAAATGTCTTCTAAAGAAAAAGGTGAACCCTCAATGTACAGAAAGCATTCTATTGAGATTGAAGAAATACTTGGACCTTTAACTGATATAACAAATGGTGAGCAACAATATGCTTGATTTAATATAATTATAATTGTACTGTTAGAACTTATTTTCTAATACTCTTCTTATATAGGTAGGCGTGGTGATAACATATTGCCTGATTTAAATGTATTACCTGGAGGTAAGTGCTTTAAATTTTTCATCCAAATTAGATCCTAAATTAAAACTTTCTTACTACAATATGATTTTACAAATAATATAGTAATATATTTCATTTAATTTATAGATACGCAAACACATAATTCTCCGTCAGATTTAAATGAAACTTCAATAATGGAAGGTAAGTAGTTCAAGTTATCATTAGTTATCAGTTAATATATATATATATATATATATATATATATATTGTTAACAGTACAAACAGTTAATTAGTGTATCTTTCTTACTAGAAATTGAGGCAATAATAAATAACATTGTCGTACAAGATATGTTCCTAGAAAATATTTATTTTTAAAAAATTACAATATAGTAAAAGTGAATTTATGAATTAACAATCTTTAATTTATAAAAATATTATTACATTTATATCTACATACACTCATAAATTTATACACATAACATAACAGAACAACTTCAGCATAACATAGAAGATGAAAAAGAAGAGTATCCAGACATGACAATCATACTCTGAACTTCTCTTATTATTACATATAAAACTTTTGACAAATATAGATATATATTGAAAATTCAAACCTATTAATTTATTTTTTACTACATTCTATAGATGTTGATGTTGAATGTGGCGACATTTGCATTGAAGGTTCGACTGAAAAACTCTTGATTAAGATAAAATAGTTTGATCAATTAAATCTATAATGTTGTCTCTTTAACTGTATATACTATTGCAATTATAGAATATTGAGATATAGGAGTGCTACATATGAATGTAAAAATTGTAGGGCTCTTTTTTGGTATGAAGAAAGAACACATAAGCATTACAAATAAAAAAATAATAATTTTCACAATATGTTGTCAACAAGAAAAAATAAGGCTTCCATATCTTAAGAAGCCTTCTCAAATTTTGGAACAATTACTGTTTGCATCAGGTTAGATAAATCATCAGTATTAATATCAACATATTCAAATCTGCCTATATTAACCTTCTTCATTCAGCAATTATTTTAATATAGGTCCTAAAAGTAATCATTTTCAAGAAAAAATTAGAAGTTATAATTCTATGTTCTCATTTACATCAATGGGAGGAAAAGTGGATACCTCCATCAATCAGACACGAGGGCTAAGAACATTCAGATTATTTGAATAAAATTATCATCAAATTGATAGCTTACTATCTCCTGAAGAATCTACTCCAAAATTTGCGCAGCTATATATTTACGATACAGAAAATGAAGTTGCAAATAGAATTAACGTTGTCAGGTAAGCATTATATCTTCATTATATAATCCTATGCAATTAAAAATTACTTTAAACACTTTATTAATATAATATATCTTTTTTTAGAAGGTAATAATTTAATATTATATATTTTTTGTAGTCGTGGACAAGATGTTAATAAGCTTCATGCTGAAATTGTTACTGATCTAAAACAAATGCTTGATGACAATAATGTGCTGGCCAAAACTTTTAGACTGATGAGAGATAGATTTCAAAAAAATAACAGTTCCAATGTGTAGCTAAAACTAATAGGGAAAAGAGGTATTGATGGTAGAAGTTACAACCTACCAACAATACCAGAAGTAGCTGCTTTGGTGGTTGGAGATTTTGATGTTTCTAGATCTGATTGTGATATCATTATAGAAACACAATTTGGATAGCTGCAAAGGATCAATGAACTGAATGTTGCATACTTAGGTTTACAATATCCTTTAATTTTTCTTTATGGTGAAGATGGGTATGGAGAGGACATTCCTTTAAGTTCATGTGATAAGGAAAGACAACGTGTTAGTATGCATAAATTTTTTCTTACAGAATTCAAGAAACAAAAGGTGAAGTTCCTACCATTGTGGCTTCAAGAAGATTATTTCAGCAATTTTTATTTGATGCCTATACAATGATGGATTCTTCTCTGCTGAAGTTTATTCGGACTCATCAAAAATAATTTAGAGTTGAGTTTTATAAGGTCCTATCAGATGCAATTTTACATGGAGATACTGATCCTTCATCCCAAGGTAAAAGAGTATTTTTACCATTAAGTTTCATGGGAGGTGCACGATATATGCTTCAGAATCATCAAGATGTTATGGAAATATGCAAATGGGTTGGATAGCCTGACCATTTTATCACATTTACTTGCAATCCTAAATGGCCAGAAATTACTATATTTATAGGAAGAAGGGGGTTGAATCCTGAAGAACATCTAGATATTCTATGTAAGATATTTAAAATTAAATTGGACCACTTGATAAAGAATTTGAAGGCCAATCACGTATTTGAAAAAGTAAAAGCAGGATTGTCATATTTACTATTTTATTTGAATATACATGAGGACACTCATAAATCATTTTATTTATATTATTCTAACAATTTATTTCTAATAAACTTACTTGATTTATAATGCAGTGATATATGCCATTGAGTTTCAAAAAAGAGGATTACCTCATGCCCATAGATTGTTTTTTCTTCATGAGAGCAATAAGTTTTCTTGTGATCAGATATTAATCGAATAATTTCAGCAGAAATATCATATAAAGTCAATGATCCTCATTATTATGATGTTGTGAAAAATATGATGATGCATGGCCCATGTGGTTCTACTAGCAAATTTTCACCGTGCATGCAGAATGGTAAATGTACAAAGCACTTCCCTAAAAAGTTTGTTCACACAACAACAATTGATGAAGAAGGGTATCCTGTTTACAGAAGAAGGAATAATGATAGAACCATTGAGAAAAATGATATTCATTTGGATAGCAGATATGTGGTTCCACACAACCTCAAGTTGTTGTTAACATATGGTGCTCACATTAACGTGAAATGGTGCAACCAATCAAGATCTTTTAAATACTTATCAAGTATGTCAATAAAGGATATGACCGTGCGACTGCTGCTTTTTCACAAAATACACATACTGATGGTTCATCAACTGTTGATGAAATCATCATGTATTATGATTGTCGCTACATATCACCATGTGAAGATGCTTGGAGAATATTTAAATTTTCAATTCACCGTAGAGAATCATCAGTGGAAAGACTATCATTCCATCTTGAAGATGAACAATATGAATCTTTTTCTGATGAGGATCCAATTGAAAATGTTACTGATAAATCAACTGTTAGGGAATCTCAATTTTTAAGTTGGTTTGAGGCTAACAAAAAGTTTTCAGAAGCAAGAGATTTGACGTACACAGAATTCCCTCTTAAATTTTGGTGGGACAGAAGTTCAAAAAGATGGGAAAGGAGAAAAAATTCTGCATTTTCTATTGGGAGGATCTTCTTTGTCACTCCAGGGAGTGGGGAGATATATTATCTCAAGTTGTTATTAAATGTAATTAAAGGGCCAATTTCCTATGAAGAACTTAGAAGAATCAACAACAATAACCATGCTACTTTTAGAGATGCATGTTATGCACTTGGTTTGTTGGATGACGACAAAGAATACATCGATGCTATAAAGGAGGCAAGTACTTAAGGAATGCCATCTTATCTTCGACAATTGTTTGTCATGTTAATGATAGCTAATTCAATGTCACGACTTAAAGTTGTTTGACAAACATCATGGCGGCTACTTTCAGAAGATATCCTTTGTGAAGAAAGAAGATTATTGGACAACCCAGGTACAAATAATATCATTATATAATAACAAAAGTATTTAAAAATTGTATCTATTTATAATTTAGTTATTTTTTTAATTTACTATTCAGAATAAACAAGATATCAATATTGATACTTGAAACAACTTTATTACTCCTTAAATATATTAGAAACATATATTTAACATTTGCCTTCAAATTCATATTTTACTTCTGATTTAGTGTAATTTATGTAGTTCATTGATCTATCATATGTAATATTCTTGTGCAAAAAATTAGTGAACTTTAATTAACATGCATAAACTACATATACATGAAACTACTTAGTTAACTTGTATACATGATTATGTACCTTTTAGACTCTTACAATAATTTGTCATTCAGAAGCAAATCTAACAGATGATGAATTGAAAAATAGCTGCTTGCAAAAATTTGACATGATTTTAAGAAGTTGTGGAAAAAGTTTTAACGAATTTTCAATAAGGGAAAAGGGTCAAAAATACCCGTCAACTTTTATTAATTGGCTAACTTTATCCTTCTTCATATTTTGGGGCTAAAAATACCCTTACTGTTATAATTTTGGGTTAAAAAAATCCTTTTTGTTAAAAAAACTTAACAAAAATACCCTTATTTTTGATAGATTTTCAACATGGCTTTTTAAAATCCACATGACCTGAAATTTGAGTGAGGTGGATGCCACATAGCATGCCACCTCACCATCAGATATTTTAATTTAGAAATTCTCTAAATCTCGTAGAAATCTTTTTTGTTCTTTTGATTTTTTTGTATTCAAAGTTTTTATACACCAGTCCTTAATTAACTTAAAATTCATAGATATCTATAACTTTTAATTTACTAAAACCCATGCGTATTCCCCTCTCTCACAATGTATACTATTTTGAATTTTGCAAATCATATGGGTTCTCTACTTTCCTTCTCTTTCTTGCTTGAAATCAAGAAGTGAATCGAGTCAAAACTCAAAGGTATAGTTCATTTTCTTGTTAGCCATGAATGAGCTTCAAGAACAAGATATTCTTTTTAACAATGGTGTTATCAAATAAGCTCGTTATAGATTCACTATATAAGCAATAAATAAGTTATTGTAGCTCTTTTCCTCTTTAATTTAATGAGCCCATATCTTGTAATGTCTGTGAAAAAATTAATTTTTTGTACCTCAAGAAAGAAAAAGCTGATTTGCAACCCAAAAAAAGAAAGAAGTTGTAGATCAAACATGCCCAATAATATGTTTAAAGGAGTTACTTTGAACCTATACCAAACATTCCAAACATAGAACACTAATTTTGTCATTTTGTATACATTTATCTCCAAATTCATTGTCAAAACAACTCTACTTTTATCTCCAAATTCATTATCAAAACAATGCACTACTGTCTTGCTTCTCTCCATATTTTTGCAGAAACTGAAACTCTTCTTTCGCCTACTTTTCTCGGATTTAAATAATTTCACGAAATGAGTTTAAAGTTGAGACAATAAAAAGGTGAAAAGTGATGAAGACGAGGAGTGCACAAATCAAAATTATGGATTGAGATTTTTGGGGAGAAATAAAGAAAGAAGATAAAATGGCATGTTGGCACTGGTCTAAAGAACAAAAATAAGAAATAAATAGAATAAAAAATAACAATTAATTTTGTACATTATTCAATTAAAAGATGACATTTGTCTAATTTAACCAAAAGTTTCTCTCACCTTGCCATGGTGGAAATCTGTCAAAAACAAGGGCATTTTTATTAAGTTTCCTAATGATAAGGATATTTTTAACCCCAAAATATGAAAAGGGGTAAAGTTAGCCAATTAATAAAAGTTGAGGGATATTTTTGACCCTTTTCCCTTCCAACAATGTCAAAATCATGTTATGGTCATGAAGAAGTTGCTGGTACCAATACACTCATCAATGAGGAATTGCGGTATAATAGATGCAATTTGACAGAAGAACATCAACAACTATTAATGCAATTGAAAGTTGAGCAGAAGTATGCATATGATAAAATCATGACTATAGTGAATGAAGACAAAGGGGGATTATTCTGTTTATATGGTCATGGAGGAATAGGCAAAACTTTTCTCTGGAAAACATTGTCTGTTGGCATACACTCTAAAGGTGATATAGTACTAAATATTGCATCAAGTGATATTGCATCTTTGTTGTTATCCGAAGGACGGACTGCTCATTCGAGATTTGTGATTCCTCTAAATAGAACTAAAGATTCAACATGCAACATAAACAAGGAAGTCCATTAGCTAAGTTGATGGTTAAGGCGAAGTTTATCATTTGGGATGAGGCATCAATGATGCATAGATATTATTTTGAAGCTCTTGATCAAACTTTAAGAGATATTCTAAGATTTAAAAATCCATCAAATTTAGATCCGCCATTTGGAGGAAAGACGATTGTTTTTGGAGGTGATTTTAGACAAACCTTGCCGGTAATTACAAAAGGCACTAGGCAAGATATTGTTAATACAACAATAAATTCTTCCTATTTGTGGGCACACTGTCATATTCTAAAGCTAACAAAGAATATGATACTGCAATATAGTCGATCTGATGCAAATATGAGGGAGTTGAAATAATTTTCTGATTGGCTTTTGAAAATAGGTGATGGAAGGATGGGATTTCTCATAGATGGCTTTGAGAAAGTAAAAATACCCGAAGATCTTCTCACAGATAATTGTGATGACCCAATATCTGGAATTGTAGAAAGTACATATTTCAATTATTCAGAACATTCTACTGATATGAAATACCTTTAAGAAAGAGCAATCCTTTCACCTACTCTTTTAATGGTGGAATCAGTGAATGATTACATGGTTTCTCTCAACTGTGGACAGGAGAAGTCATATTTGAGTTCCGATACAGTTTGTATGTCTGATCATTCATTTACATCTTTGGGACATGTGCATACATCTGAATTCCTAAATAGTTTTAAATGCTCAGGTATTCCAAATCACTCTATCACTTTGAAGGTAGGTATTCCTGTGATATTGCTAAGAAATATAAATCAATCAGCAGGATTGTGTAATGGAACTAGATTAATCATCACAAGACTCAAAAATCGGGTAATTGAAGCAAAAGTGTTATCTGAAAAAAATCTGACAACAAAGTTTTTATTCCAAGAATGTCACTTACTCCATCTGATTCACAAATTTCTTTTAAATTCCAACGAAGGCAATTTTCAGTGATTGTATATTTTGCCATGACCATAAATAAAAGTCAAGGTCAATCATTGTGCAGTGTGAGATTATTTTTGAAGAAGCCTGTATTTACTCATAGATAACTATATGTTGCCCTTTCTTGCGTAACATCTAGAAAAGGGCTGAAGATCTTATGTTATGATGAAGATGAGAGAATAACAAATGAAACTACAAATGTAGTGTATAAAGAAGTCTTCTCTAATTTATAGGTAACTATATCCTTCTACATTTAATCTACTTAGATATATTTTGCTTTTTCTTTTAAAGTAATCTGTAATTAAACTATATTGTATGACTATTTGACTTTTGTTATTTGTTAAACTTTGATGTATTTTATAGGGAAATGCAGGAACAATACTTATGAGGTCGTAAAATCTCTTACAATCACATCAACGTCTTCCCCCAGTGAACTCAGAAACACAAACAAAGGTCATCAAATAGATACATGAAAGTACAAGTGAGAAAATTTATCCTACATCTTAGAGAATCAGAAGTTCAGAGAGATGTACATATAAAGAAAGGAAGAGCAAACAGAGGAGCTTACCTTAGATATGGAGAGTCAATATAAGACAATGTGCTTGAGAGGATGTGCAGTAAATCATCCGAAAAGTGAAGCTTCTAAACCGAGAAAAAATAAATCACTTTGCATCCATGGAAACAAGACGCTCCAAAATACCTCACCAATGAATCTAACTGATGTTTGCCTAAAAAGGACAGAAATGATTCTACACTGTTCAGTTTTTTATATAGATAATAATGTTTGTCACAATTGAGCCTATTTCTATATATTGAAATGCATGTCACTGTGTTATTATACATAATGATCCATTTGAAATAAATAAATACATCTTACTTATTAAATAATAAAATATATCGTTCAAGTACTAGAAATAATGTACAGGAACATACCTTTTTGTTATGCCAATCAACACATTCAGAAGATTTGTTTATCCAAAGACATTATTTTACCTCCTTTCGCTTCAATTGCAAATAGACCTACCATCAGTAAGTTCAAAATCATCACAAAGTATTTAGGAATAACTTATGAAGTGAAGAATCAATGTAATTTACATAGACCGTTAAGTTTTAAGCACTCTATTTACCTCAAGTTGCATAATCTCACTAAGCCAAGATCTGCAACTGACGGTTGACCACTTCCAAGTACAAATCATCTTTTTTTCTGGAGCCAAACAGACTCGATATGTGTAAGAGACGCTATAAAGAGTTTCTCAGCTTTCACTGCTGCTTATGGATTAAAAGGCAACCCAACTGCAGGAGCAAGAAGAGAGAGACACATATAGCAGAAAACAGAAGGTGCTTAAGAGAACTGTTGAAAATCACTAAAAGAGAAACATGTCAAAAAGTATTAATCAAGAATGCTGGGGAAAAACTATATTATCATAGTGTTGTTAGTCATGTAATTGTTGGAAAAATCGTCACATTGTTAAGCAACTAGACTTACAAATAGAGTTTTGAAAAATATCGTTCCAGTTAGAAGAAAAAGCTACTAAACATAATAAGAAAGTAGGAGATTTGCAAAGAGAAATATAACATTCCTGTAACTCTTCTTTCAAAGTGATCATACAATAAATTTCCTCGCTTAAATCTCAATTGTAGAATTACAAAACTAATACAGATGCTGACTTAAACTTAGAATTTTGTTGTCCCAGTTCTCCAAAAATCCAACATTACCATTTAAATTAACCCAATTAAGATTAAGACGGATTGGACACTAAAACAAGTAAGCACCTGGACGGCGAGGGAAGTTAGTGCAACGCCGGTCCAGCACAGGTTTGATTTTCACTATTTTGTATAAGTCAGCTGGATACCTTCAATAAAATAGTGTAATAAAAAAGAGTTAACAACAAAAGGCAACATCCTGAACCAGAATAAGTAAGTATACAAGCTAAGAGAGTCTACTACATTACAGTTCAAGAGCTATACTGTTCGTAGGAACCACAGATACTTTTTTATTTTCTGGATGAGTAGGTGTAGTATATAGACTCCAAGGACCAACTTCTTTCCATTCACTATTATTTCTTCTCAAATATCAATACGGTGTATATTGAATATGTTGTTTAATGTACTTCTTTAGCCCTATTAACCAACTGTTTCGAGTATTGATTTGATTAGGTACTGAAATCGAAAATGAAGTAGCAAAAGAAAAAGAAGGTAGATGAAGTACAAATGGAAGAAATTGAGCAATCAAATAACAAGTACAAATGGGTAGCGGCAGAGTTAGGAATTCTAACAAGGGGATTCCAAGAAAGGTAAAAGAATCGTACTTGAAATTTGAATCAGTATCCTGCTACTATATTTGACACACTTCTACCACCACACTATACACTCCCCTTTTATCAAATGGATTCGGCAATTTACAAACAGACAAAAATATTTGTTATGATGAAAAGGGATTCAATTGAATCCCCTTCAATACTTAACATGCCACTGCATATGGGTTTAATGTCAACTGTATCAGAATGTGAACTTTATTGAATTTAATTTCTAGGATGATGACGTCAGGTGTTTTTTTGTACATATTTAGTGACTTTCTTAGTAAAAATATAGCATTTGAACTAAAACTACTGAGTTCGGCCAAATCAATATATCGGCTTCTAAGCTCCGCCCCTGATCAACTACAAGGACAGATATCTAAGAATTGCATGACTGCAACAAAATAAAATTGGTTAACCAAAATATGTTATGTCAGTACCCTATGTCAAAACCTAAACATGCTAGGTTTCCAGGAGCAAGAAAAGAACATTTATAGATCAAAAGACTTCATGTAGTGTTTGTTAGGCTTCTAGGAGCAAGAGTAAGTAAATATCTGTAGACCAAAAGACTTCATATGGTGATCATTCTGAAGCTCCCGCATACGACCATACACAGCTAAAAGGGATTTGGAAGGAACACAACCCCTATTTACATATGTCCCTCCAACTCCGCCCCCTTCAACGATAGCGGTTTTCAAGCCCAGCAAAGAATTTTAAGTAATTATGCACACTATTAGCTGAAAAAATAAATGGAACCATCCTGTTAAACCTAAGTTTTCATTCTATCTAGGCTTCGACAATTAAATAATTAAATTGCATGAGTTAGAGAACTGAAATTAATGTTTTATAGGATTTCAGTCTACAATAAGCACCACCAGTACTGCTCTAAGTCTTGCTGCTTCACCAGTGAAAGCTTCATTCATCTCTGCAATTTTACACTCCTCCGCAATCACAGTGTATAAGGAACAAGATTTTATAAGATAGAAAGTACATCAATCAACAAACAAGTTCTATTTAATATTTACTAAAGATCTACACATCTGAGACTCATGCATACATCTTAAAAAAGAAGGGTAACCACATCTAACTTAAATCCGTGAACACAGCCACAAACTAAGTCTCATAAAATAGATAATAGAGCTACATATCAAAAATTAGTTCCATTTCTCAATTAATTGAAACAGATAATGAATGATACGGAAAGAGCTCACCTTGGATCTGAACAATCAAGAGACGAGGCCTTTGGAGAGTAGATGTGGGACTTCATCAGGAGTTTCAAGATTATAAATCTAAAATGAATTAATTTTCTACCTCAATAAAAGAGCTAAAAATAGCTCATCCTCTTAAGAGTAATCCAGAAACAAAATCACAAAAGCATTTTTATATATGAAGCTTTGAACAACAATGAATCTTTGAAAAGAAATAAAGAAGCAAATTAAGTTTTATTTTCACAGTAAACTTGCAATGGAAAAATGGACATCGACGGACAAAACAAAGAAGTTCTTTCCAGAAACAAAATGAGCTTCAGACAAAATAACAAAAAAGGTACAAAATATCTGTCACGGTCCAAAATTCAGGACTGTGATGGCACCTATTCCATCCTCCGTGATAGGTAAGTCAACCACCCAATTATAGAACAATACATCAAACTCATAGAAGCGGAAGAAATAAGAATAGATTCAATTCCGAATAATCTCTGAAGTAGATAAATAGACTAGTAAAATTAATTCGTAGTTAATTCCAGGTCTGGAAGTTACCAATACAAGCCACTAATATATAGAATCAAAAGAAAGTTTGAGTTTTTCAAAATACGGAAATTGCATAAGAACAAGGCTGAAGGAGATTTCAGTAGCCTCTAAAGCCAATAGCAGCTACCTCGAATCTCTGATGATGCTAACAAACAAGGAACCACAGGGATTAATATCCAGAGATCGTCGATCTATACCTGCACGTAGGGTGCAAAAACAGCAAGAGTGAATACGAAATCACATGTACTCAGCAAGCATCGTCAACCGACCCAAATTCAAAGTGATGACGAGTGACACCACATAAAACATCTAAACATAAACACACAACCTGCACTCAGGAAGACCACATTAATCAAACAGAATAGTCCATTTTAATAGTCATAAAGATATCATAACACAATCCAAGAATTTCTCAATCCGATCAAATAAATAACACATATACAATAAGTACAAGGTCACAATTCACTTTAACCAATTTGAACCAAATAAATCAATGCATTGCGATGCAATGCAATGCAAAATTGCAAATGTATATACTGTGCAGGCGTGCACTCCGATCCTAATACATATACTTTGCAGACGTGGACTCCGACTCCAATATATATACTGTGCAATCGTGCACTCTAATCCCAATATATATACTGTGCAGGCATGCACTCCGATTCCAATAAATATATTTAATATTGTGTAGGCGTGGACTCCAATCCTAATAAATATATATAATACTGTGCAGGCGTGCACTCCGATCCCATAAAGATATATAATATTGTGCAAACGTGCACTCCGATCTTAATAAATATATATAATATTGTGCATCCGTGCACTCCAATCTCATAAATATATATAATATTGTGCAGGCGTGCACTCCGATCCCAATAAATATATATAATACTGTGCAAGCGTGCACTCTGATCCCATAAATATATATAATACGGTGCAGGCGTGCACTCCAATCCCACTAAATATATATAATATTGTGCAGGCGTGCACTCTAATCCCATAAATATATATAATACTGTGCAGGCGTGCACTCCGATCCCATATGAAATGCAATGCATGATGTGCAAGTATCATCATTAGCTAACTTTTTCGATAATTTATGTACCATAACCAATCAGTCCATCGGCTAGCATATAGGAAAAAATAGTTCAAACATACAATTAACTTATTTTATCCCCTCAATTAATTAACACCGGTACCTGCATAGATGCTCGTCACAATCATCCATACGGTACCCCCAAATTCCAATTACTCCCATTATACTTAACTAACAAATATTCAAATAAGCACGTTGAAAAAGAGTCTAAGAAAAGTCTCAACTTACCTGAACTCGAAGCCAAGCGTCAATTAACAAATTTGTCTTTACCTAAAGCTTCCGAATGATCCAAAACTGTTCAAATATATATATGAGATTTGATCTCCATGAAAGGAGGGTTTGTCTTCTTGATGTATTTGATTATCAAGAAGAGAGGGTTTTGATCTTTATCCCATGAATTTATTGGGACTTTTCAGATCAACGATCTCTTTGTGAATATCCCATCATGAATTTGTGGGATACTGGAGATGTCGATCTTTTTACGAATACCCATCGATTTATGGAATTTAGGGTAAAGTAGCCTCCTAGAACTCTAACAAAATTTGGATTATTCTTAAAGCCCACAAATTTTAGATGTCTACATATATTTTCCTTGTAAAATTACAAATCTAATGAGACCCATATATTTATAATTATTTTCAATTCAAAAGTTCGGATCAAAGAGTCACCACCAATCTTCAAAATCTTAATGATCATAACCATATTAGCAATTTCAAGTTTGTAGTAAACAAAAGAAAAGAGAAAATAAAATTTAAAAAAAATGATTTTTATATCTAAGTTATGGTCACATCTGGAACATGAACGAAATTGGAAAACAAGTATCGAAATTATATCAGCAACTTGGCGAAAGTCCAAGTTTTGTTTGCTTGAAATTTAGTCACAGTAGGCTTTAGTTAACAATATTAAAGAAAAATTGAAAAATAAAAATAATATAAAAGAATATTAAAGAAACCAGTGGTCCCTGCCATCACACCATCAATATACCCTATTTAGTATCCATTACCTATACCCTTACCACGTAGTCATTTTAAACCAAAAAAAAAAAAAAAAAAATCAAAAGATCAATTAGCATTGTTTAATCAAAAATCCGTGCCCACCCATTAACTAAAACTCTATCTTCCTTTCAATGGTTGGAAATAATTGCAGAAATCATTAAACACCAATTTAACCCATGCCTTAAGCAACCGTCTACTCCCCTCACGTCACTATCCAACAAAGTAGTAGAGAATTCATTCAAAGTTTCTAACCTGGAGATGTTGAGAATTCTTTTCACAGCCACGAATGGAAAGAAAACACGATACTGCTAACACCTTCTTGCTCAATTCGTCACTCTCTTTCTCGATCTCTCCCCTTCCCGTGTGTATGTGTGCTTGAATGATGGAAGATGAACTGTGTGGAGATTATGGAGTAATTAAAGTAGTATTATG
This sequence comes from Capsicum annuum, assembly GCF_002878395.1. Lineage (NCBI taxonomy): Eukaryota > Viridiplantae > Streptophyta > Magnoliopsida > Solanales > Solanaceae > Capsicum > Capsicum annuum. The sequence continues at coordinate 151,387,961 of NC_061118.1, forward strand.
GAAGACAGAGATTGTGTTTTTTTTTTTTTTGAAGGTGCAAATACAGCTAATCATATTCTGTGCTGCCTGTTGTTGTGAAGTGATATGTGAATTTATGAGAATGATTGTGTTTGTTTTAGTGGAGTGTGTAATGGAATCTTTGTGGAAGATGAGGTCAAAATTAAATTAATTTACTTTAATTAAGGGGAAAAAATTAAATTCATTAAAATAAATCTCGAGAATTTATTAATTTTTTATATTAATTTAGGTCTAAGAATATTAATTTTTAATAATTAAAATAAATATTTTAAAAATTATCTGATATACCTCTATCTTCTTTTTTAATATTTTATTGATACCTCAAAAGCAAAATATAATTGTCCATAAAAAGATTATTCAATAATTAAATCCCTTCTCCCTCTCCATTTTTTTTTATTCCTTTTGTTGCGAAATCCATAAAAATTGAGGACGAAACTATAAAGAGTTTCAAATTGAAAAAAAATTCTTTGATGTAGGAGCGAGTGTATTATACTCTCCATTATGAGAGTGAAATTACGTTTTCGGGGTGACATAATCCATGCAAAAATTATTTAGGGGTAAATAATTATTGATAAGGTTAAAGTGTTAAAAGTAAAATTTGACGACAAGTTCAGGTGGATATTTATGTCTTTTCCCTTATTATTATTATAGGGCATTATGGTTTGACCCTGTACTATGTGCGTTTTGTAAGTTGGACACTTCTACTTACATGTTTATTATCTAGACCCCTGAACCCATTAAAAAGCAATATTTCAAATCCTTTGATCATTAACTTTACCTATATGACATTAAAATGTTGATTAGGACAAGGAAAGTGATTACTCAACTATGCTCCTTCAATTGTTTTGGCTTTCAACTGTTACAATCTCTAGGCCCTAAACCAAAGTGATGCAAACTTTCACCATATGGATATGTGAAAAATAGCACCATTTAATGTGGTACTTACAAGCAAATAAAATTCTTGAATATTTGTCAGATATAATTTCCCACATTTTTTTTCAAAGCTTATTTCTTACAAGAACATATTGATTGCAATAAGTGATGTTTGTCTCTATTTAATCGACTTTTACTTTGATAGGAATTTAACATTAAAGATTCCGAAGTCGGTTCCATATACCCCATGTGGTACTACTTGGACTATCCTGATAACGTTAAATTGCTGGAGGATTATACATCACAGGCACTTAAGAAGTACAACAAAGAAAATGTAGGCTCTCGTCACACTTGTCATTTGTCTTTCTACTTGTTTTTTTACCTTATTATCTCTAGAAAGCTGAGAAATTTCCTGTGTATTCATGTTAGGGCACTACATATGAGTTTGATAAGATTATCAAGGTTAATGGAGAAGGCTGTAGAGACAGAATTTACTATATAACCCTTTCGGTCAAGAATGGCAAGGAGAAATATTTTCAAGTTAAGATGGTGACACGTCTTCTAAGGAAATCTTTGAAGTTCCCATCATCAGGCCAACCAAGGGTAATGAGATCTGTTGTACAATCCTTTTTGTTTTTTGTTTTAAGTTTCATAACTTTAAATATCTCATAGAACGAATTAGCAGTTTATGGTAGATAAGTTTGTCCTGCTTAATTAAGTCAAATGGGAATAAAGGTATTTCTGTTGGAAAATAAATATAGATATAATATTCAGTTTGGTATAAGCTTGGAGCCTGGAAATTATTTACGAAAACCTAATCTGCTTCTTGATTGCTTCAAGAAGAACAAAGTTCTAGTTTTTCTTTTTTTTTAAAAAAAAAGCAAATAACAAAGTTTGAGCATGTTACTAACTCTCTTGTGCTTTTGTGTAAGTGAAGTGAAGGATTTTGACGGCATATAGTGGATGTGAAGGCTCATGGTTTAGTTTCTAGTAACTACTAGTGTGAAAAGTAGAAAGAACTACTGTGGCTGACCTTTTGTTATAATTTAATGTAAAAGTAGAAAGATTGCTCTTTTAAGTTAAAGATGGTATTGTGTTGTTCTATTATTCTATTAGATAAGTATGTCCGTGCCATATTCCACTTGAAAGGAGGACATAGTCTCACTATTAGGAATCCTCTGAATATTGCAATAGGAATATCTTATATTACTCTTTCTTATCAAGTGCCATAATCCATTGATGGGGTGCCATAGTCTAAATGTAATGGATCCTCTGAATATTGATATAAGGACGGGTATGGCGAATAACTAAATCTGGGAGTGAGTCGTGTTTAATTTATTGAAACTCAGTGCTCCAACTTCTCAAGTTATTCTTTCTTTCCAGTTGTGAGAGATTGCAGTCAAATAAACTTAAACAATCTTGAGTTGATATTAGAAGAACAAAAAATATTAGGTTAAACAGTTACTCATAGTGTAACAGATGCACTATCTTAAAACCAGTGCAATTTTCTCCAACTCAAAGGTGATAAGAAGTCCTCACCGTTAGAGGAAAGTGATTCTACCTAAATGGTTGAAATAGCAAAACAACACTACTGTTCATTCATCATTGTAATAAACTCAAAATGGTCAAGGCTTTAGAGTGTGATTAAGTGATCAATGAAGTTTGTGTGAAACCTTGGATACCAGGGTAAGGATCCTGGTAGGAAAAAAAACTCAAGTGATTGATTCCCATCAGCCTAAGCCTACATGGGAAGAGTTATCGGATAGATGTGCACTGGTGGAAGATAGCAGGTACCTAATTCAAGCTAGCCAGACACCACCATTATCCAAAAAATGAAAAAAAAAAAAGATCTAAACTAGCCTAGTAAATGTCAAGGTGATCGATCATATAGAAAACTTACACTCACAAAAATACCTTTCAACTATAAAAAGTGATCAAGAATATCTTTCCTTCTAACCGTTGTTTCAAAACAAGAAAAAAAGGGGTCAATTTTACCCTTACGCTATTCAAAATAAAACAATTTTATACAAATAAAAAAGATACCTCTACTTATGCATATAATAAATTCATTAACTCTAAATTCTAAATCCGTCTCTGATGGTTAATAGTTCCAAAGACTATCAACATTTGAGTTTTTTGGTGAATAATCTTCCATGGATGTTGAGTTTTTTCTCGGGGGACTAAGCATCATTGCCTCAGCCATATTAACAAGCAAACTTGGAAAATCAAATAATTCTTCCTCATCAACATATTCTTGAGTATTCCCTGAACATAGTAGCGGAATCAGAAATTTTATAATAATATGAAAAAAATGGCACACATGAAATTTGAACCGTAACGTAAAATAATATATTTTATGTTAAGGAGATTCAACAGTTTATAAATACTTTTTGAACAATTCTATTTTAAGTGAGAGTTGTTTCATAAAAAGTTGTACCTCTATGGATTTGAAAACTGTTTAATTTTAAACTGTTCATTTTAACTATAGTGACATGATTTATACATATAGAAATGTCATAGGAAATTTAAGATCTACGAATTTCAAAAGTCTTTTTTCTTTTTTCTTTTTGTGTTTGATCATAAATTTTGGAAGTAGATTTTGCAAAATTTATCTTTAAAACTTGTTTGGCTATAAAATTCGATCTTTAAATATTTTCGAGTCCCAATTTTTGGGACTTTCACTCATAAAATTTCTTCTTTTTTTTTTTCAAGTAAAAATATATGTCTAAACACAAGTTAAAAAACTCAATTTTTCAAGTTTCACGTTTCAACTTCAAATCTATGGTCAAACGAGAGTTTAGATGACATACATTCATAGTCAAGTTTCACGTTTCAACTTCAAATCTATGGCCAAATGAGAGTTTAGACTACATACATTCACAATCAAATAATATCGCAACATAAACTGAAATGAGAGTTTACCTATTTGCACAGCATAATTTTTCGACGAAGAAGATTCAATCAAAGTATTCCCTTCATTATCCGTGAAAGATGTAAAAAAGTTTATTTGATTTTCCAAATTCTATTAATATTATATAAATAGAAATAGATGGAGTAGCATATATTGCATGAAAATTACGTAGAAAGTCATATAAATCATAATAATTTACATCTAAAGCTATAGAACAACTTTAATTGACTTTCTCAAACATTCCATCAGTGACATATAAATTGAGACGAAAAAAGTGACATATAATATCTGAAAATTATATATAAAACTTGGCTTCGTAATAAATACTATATAAAGTAAATAGTTTATTCTACACATAGAAACATTACATCTAATTTTCTTTACGTACATCACGTTGGGCTTGAATTCATAGATTATTATATTGTTGGATATTTAACGTAAAAAGCTGGAAGAGTAAATTGAGCCCATTTTGGTCTTACTATTTCAAATTAGATGTGTTATTTCTTTTTAAAAAATATCTTAATAATAAAAAGAGGATAAAGAGGATACGGCTGCCACAGTTAGAAAAGGGCAAGCCAAAGTTAGAAGACGGTTAGATAGGTGTGAAGTCTGTATATAGGTAAGGTGAAGTCGACATCAAGTGATGATGAAACTACCTAAGCATTAAGACATTAATTTTGTACGAGAGGTAAAGAGTAGCACCAATTTGTCCAATAGCATTGCAAATTTGATTTTGTAGGAAAAAATGATATTCATACACTAGAGCAAAATTCACGTCAATGCACATTAAGGTGGTATTAAGGAAGTAAGTAGTCATTTTTGCCGTTTTGAGTAATTTTGACCCTTTTCATTTTACACATGTAAATTGCTACTAAGATCACATATGTATTCCAACTTAATAATGAGATCCTATTTAATATATTGACTTGTTTTACCATATAGAGTTTATGCACTTATTTGTTTACAATATATTACGTTGGATGTTGTTGTAAAAATTTTATTTTTAATACGAAGATTTAAGTTATTTAATTGAAAGTTCTAAAAAAAATTTGGTAAAAGATAGTTTTCTTTCTCTTGTATAGAAAATTTTGAACCTTTTTTTTTTAAAATAAAGTCTTCAATATTGTTTTAAGTAAAATAAAATTATTAATTCACTACTAAAAAATTATTGAGGGACTAACGCAATGCTTTACTAGCTTTACCTTGAACCACCCCAATAAATTGTGAGAAGCTGTTCCAAGAAGAGAAAGTCAAGTCACAATGGGAAAGATGGGTTTATATGGGCTCCTCAACTCTGATAGATACACCTTGACATCATTTCACAACTAAACACCTGAACTTTTAAAAATGCACATTTAGACAGTTGAACACACTTTTTCGGATGTATATTCTCAGTTGAGGCCAGGTTAACATGTCAATGTATATTGTTGACTAGACATTCTATAGCAAGGCATAATTAAATTTTATAACACCAAAAAAAAATGAAGTGGTATATACGTGCAAAGATCAAGCTGAGCCTTTATGGAATGCGTTGTTGATCAGGGAATTGTCCTTGCATTTGCTCGGACTTGTTTTGAGTTCAATGTTGATCATAAAACATTGGGCCTTTTGTACTGGAAATTGCCGTAAAGAAATGAATCACTGAGTCGTCAACAGATGAAGACTGCAAAAGTTACATGAAAGTTGCAACGAGAGGCCATGTTTTAGCTGAACTGTTAGTTTGGAAGGCATTGATATTATGTTTTCTCGACTTGCTGTAAAGTTGCTCTTTGTTCTATACTAGTCATGGCTATTTGTAAGGGATGACAGCAAATTTTGTTTTCTGGAAAACAAAAATGAAGAGGCCAATTAGATTATCAACTAATTGTGTTAAAACTCGTTGGTATGTTTTGAAATTGGCATTTTATAGCCAGTTCATTGTTTGCCCTGGTGCAGCCTTAACGTCTTTCGCTGACTAATGGGTTTCGGCAAAGCAGTTCTACTGTTTCTGTGAAAAGGTTCATATAGAAGCTCAAAAGTTGTTTTACGGCATAGAACTGCCAATTACCTAGAAGGAAACAATGGTCTCCAATATCTTAAGTTTCATTGCAACTAACACTTCACTATTTCACATTTCCGCATACAGTTGACATTTCGAAATTTCCTCTAGACAAAATTCTATCGAAACAAAACTGGCCTCACCAATTGCTACAGAAGAGCATACAAACTAAATGGGACCTCAGTTTCACTATAGATGAATTAATTGATGATTATACAATCGATGGCAGAGGTATAAATGACACATTTAGGTTATGCATTGGCCAAACTGATTAAGGTTTGATTCTCAGCTGTGGCAGGTTTCTGAGCGTTGAGTAACATGTTCATCTAAGGGTAAACTATGAGGTAGATGTAAGGTAGTTGAAGCAGCTCCAAATTGTATGGTCTCTATTACTGTGTCAGTCCTCGTCCTCTTCTTCAGATGCTTCTTTGAGCCACTGCAAAAAGTTTCAGAGTTCATAACATGCATGCATGATTCAAGTATAATGGAAAAGCAGGCAATATTGAAAAGACAAACTTTGCTTTTCTTCCCTCTTCAACGTTTACAAGTTTGCAAATTACTCATTCATTTTTCCCAAGGGCTGGGGAGAGGTTGGGATGGAACGACAAGATAGGTTAAGTAGATCAATAGTGGCAAATAGACCATGATCTTTTGAGGTTACTGTGCGATACCGGCAGGTCATCTAAATGCAAAGTTTTTAAGTGCTGCAAGTACGAACCTGGATAAATTTTTCTGATTGCTTGACAAAAACCTTATCCGACTCTTCTGCTCCTTCCTTTTCAGAAGCCCAGTCAAGTATTGCCTCTTCTTGTATAATTTCCTGATCATACAGATGATGCAAAATCTGTGGAAGGATAAAATAGAGTAATGATATGCAGATTAGATTCAATAATGGATAATTAAGTATGTCAGATATACTTTTTGACAAATGCACAAAAATGAATCAGTTGGATTTCCCATAGCCAAACAAGTGAATTTTTCTTTTGTTAAATTGTTTTGAAAGGCATTTTTAGGGCGCCTTGGGACAAGGCAGGCAGCCAGCCACGAACAAAACGTCCTAAGAGCGTAGGCAAGTGTACGCCCCAATCAGTTGGGTATTCACCCAGGTACAGGATGCGCCTCATTTAAGAGGCGTACGACCACCAATTAGTACTACCTTTGAAACCGCTACTATGACTCCTCAGAGCCACCCCCAAACCCCTTTTAAACCAAAATCAGAACCTCCTCCCTTATAGTTAACACCTATCTATTCCCAGTTAGAGAACAATGTACCCTTCTTGACATCCTTCTCAAAGTCACGACTTCCATATGTTTGGAAAAAACTTTCGAAAATGTGAGCTTGCTGGGACGAACGAGCAGTCATTCTTCATGTCTTCCATGAAAATTATGCTTTGTGCTATCTTAAGAATGTTATGAAATGCTCTTCTGAAATATATTGATTCATAATTATTAAATATGAAGTATCAAACCCCATGTAATATTTCATAAATGATTTGTGAATATGTTTTCAAGAATGATGAACACATTTATGTTAAAACCCGACCTTTCTGTTTATGATACGGTTTCGAACTTCAAGTTATGGTTTCGCACATGAAAAATGTTTCAATAAAAGTTAAAGATCAACTAATGGTCTTTATGCAAGATCTAAAACATGTCTCCAAGGTTATGCTACATTACATGAAAGGAATGTCCTGTTGGACTATTAAGGCCATTTTAAAGATTACATTTTAGGGTCAAACGAGACAAATGATATTGAAGATATATATGGGAATATCCTTGAGCCATGGAAAGTGTGTTTGGGCAAAAGGGCCCTAAGTCTGGAAAATACACATGCTAGTGTAGGCTTGGTATGTATTTTCTAGCAACCTTAATGTCAGATCCATACGGCAATGATGAGACAGCTCAACCAAGTCCGTATCCCTAGATCAGATCCATGTCAGATCCATATAGCATTGTGGTGAGACAGCTGTGTCGGTTGAGTTGATACCCTCGATAGGACACCGTGGTGACTATGTTCTATGTAAATGACCATAGTTATATTCTACGTTATGCTATGTTATGAAGAAAGGCTATGGCCACATGTTTAATTTTCAAAGTACGTTTCAGGTCTTCAAATGCTTCATGATTTATGAAGTGCTTTCATATGATTTGAATTCCCTGAATCCAAAGTGATCACAAGATGATTTGTTCATCCGACTACCCTTTTTTCATATGATATGACTTGCACATTATCACATGGTACTTTCTTTAAAGTCTTGCTTTAGTCTAAAGTTAAGGGATCAATGATGCATGCCGAGTACAATGTTGATGTACTCAGCATTTTGGCAATAGGCATATTGGGTTAAGCATTCTACTCCTTCAGCGCTATATGATAAGTCCTGTTACCATACCAGTGGGTGTCCTCATGTCCAGTTGTACGCATTATATAGCCCTTGCTGTTAGAAGCTTCATGTACACTGGGGGTCATGTAATTACGTTCAGATAGTATAGTTGGTATTCCATGGATTACGTGGAAAAAAAGAAGGATGGAGGGAAATTTAATTAATGTGGAAAGGCAGTAAATTGCAAATGGAGACTACGTGCCAAGCTTTGTTGGCGAAGGAACAAAAACAAGGGAACTTCAACGCTTTCCTGGATAACATTTTCAACTATCGTCTCAATAATAGTCCAAATAAAAGAAGACGCTCAGCTAGTAGTGGAATATAAAAGGCTCTACAGAACATCACACAGCATGCCAACACAGCAAAAGCAAAGGTATCACCAAAACTTGGGACAGGCTGATAGTAGATTGTGAAATAAGAAGTTCAAAATATTCAGATATTGTTTCTCTACTTCATCTGAGGTAGTGGTATGGACTACGTACACCATACCCTCCCCAGACCCCACTTTGTGGGAATACACTGGGTATGTTGTTGTTGTATAAGTATTATTCATATAGACTTATTTTAAACTATAACAACTTCAAAAAAAGAATCATTTCTTGTTAAGAAACAAGATTGCATAGTTTTCCCAAATGCAAGGTGATATTAGTATTTAGACATCCAACATCCAAACAACAGGAAAGACTAATTCAACCTCTAGAATGACTTCAAAACTGAAGAAACTTCTAGAACGAAACAACATACCTGTACAAATAATGAAGAATACTCCCTGGTAGATTCCAAGCACATCTCTTCAAACTTCAATATTACTTCAATCTGACAGATCGAAATAAGAATATTCATGAGCATCAAAGATGGGAAGACATGAAGTAGTTGTCAAACATATTAACTAATGGAATAACGTTACCACAAATATCATTTCCAAGAACCAACAGTTCTTTGGGTACAACAGACAGGTGCCATGTGAACAGACCTCTGATAAAATTTAATTAATTCTCCATCACTACCAACAGCCTCAGGCTGGTAACTTTTTTTTGGTTTTGTTTGGGTTTTGGGGGAGGGGAAGATGGGATTTCTTTACTTACAAGTCATGCTAGCAATATATAACACAATACACAAACCTCTTCATCAATGCTTGACAAGTAATATTTGAGAAGCTTTTTCCATTTTCTAACTGCAGCAACAACATTCTTGTACAATTCATCTGAAAAAAAACACAGAGATATGATGAATACACACACCGTATACATAAGCAGGAGGAAACATAAACTATTAGACAAATAATATAGCCACTTCTAGAAAGAAATGAGTTGACAAATATACAGAAGAAAGTGCATCTAGCAAAATACTTTATATCTTGCCAACATATTAGTGGCTGAGATTAATTACAACAACAACATACCTAATGTATTCCCACAAAGTGGGGTCTGGGGAGGGTAAAGCGTACGCAGTCCATACTACTACCTCGGATGAAGTAGAGAGGTTGTTTCCGATAGAGCATAGACCCACGGTTCAGGACAAATACAAGTATAACAAACAAAAAACATAAAAACACACAACATAATGATACAACAAACAAGATACCCATAGACTAATACTATAACTATCCATCCGAAATCATCAACACTACCAGAACACCACGAAGATGAAACTACAAGACACATGTATAACAACTATGACTACAGGCACAACTACACACAAAACACTCCTCCCTACTAGTAAGGAGTAAGGACGCACTCCTACCCACTAACCCTCTACCCTAATCCGCGTCCTCCACACCTTCATATCAAGGGTTATGTCCTCCGTAAGCTGCAACTGCTTCATGTCATGCCTAATCACCTCCCTCCAATATTTTTTCAGTCTACCTCTACCCCGCATGAAACCATCCATAGCTGACTTCTCACACCTCTGGGGCATCTGGCACCTCCTCATCACATGTCTGAACTATCTCAACCTCATTTCCCGCATCTTGTCTTCCACCGAAGCCACTCTCATCTTCTCTCGAATAATCTCATTTCTAACCCTATCACTCCCATCTTCTGAGATTAATTAAAGGATGAAAATGAAAACTTAAAGCTTGATATCTAAATGCATCATATTTATAAAGCAAATTACAAACAAGCAAGAACAAAAGCACATACACGGTAAACAGCAGAAACATCAACAAAGAACAGAAAATTAATCTCAGAAACTGGAAGTGGAAGTCACGTGACAACACCGTGTTATTGACCTAAAAAAGTGCTATTTGTAATTGGCTTATAGCTTCAACACTTGACATGCATATCAAATTATCTTTCTATTTATGCAACAGATCTCCATTTGGTGTTGACATCCAAGTTGACCAAGCGAATATGAATCTACACTTCAGAAAGGAATTTCTCTCACTTTGATAATATAAAGAAAAATTAGCACTGCTCATCACAGAATGACAAAAATCCAACACTTAGTGACAAACTGCGTTAGAAAATACAACCTAACAGATAGATAACAATGACCTGGGATATTGTGAAACACAAACTAGAAGGAAAACATACTAGGTGAGTCATGTGGAGCATCCAATGCCAATTTCATCACTGAATAAAATAAAGCGCCAGCACAGTCTGCAGATGTCATATTGTATGACAACCTACAATGAAATAGAGAAGAAACACATAAACAATCTGAACACAGAAGATTGCAAAATAGCAATATGTTTCGGGCAAGACAGAAAATGAGGGAGATTTGACATTTGAATCACTTCTCTGGCCTAAAAAGTCAAAAGCATTGCTCCAAAGCTTATTCAAGATTCTACTGTCTTTACATTTACACTTATGTGTTTGCACTGTAAGCATCCAAGTGGCCAAAATATCCATGCCAGATCTCGTCTAGTGACATGGTAGCTTGCTTTTACAAGAGCAAGGATCCCGGTTTAGCTCAAAGTATTCCTTTGATAGACTTAACCAAGATTTCTTCCCTGCTCCATGCATACCTCATTGTACTCTTATTATCAATCAACTATATCTCAATCACAAATTAATTGGGATCTGACTATGAGTCATTTTTATGCATTGCACTTCACTTGGGTCATTATTATTCCAAACTTAAATGAATTGCATTGAGAGGAAAATTAGAACTTCTCCAAAACTAGAGGGTCTTTAAATTTCATTTGGATATACGAGCATATAAGTTTTTGACCAAAATACAAAGATTCCTGAAAAATAAAAGATCGTGCATGATCTTGAGAATTACTTCTGAATAAATTCAGAAACTGTAATGTAACAACCACCAAGTCTCAATTCACTAGTCTTTCTTCCTATGACAAACTGTTTCTCGTATCGTCAGAAATAAATAAGGATAGTTCAGAGTGATAGCAAATGAGAAAACATGTGAGATAAAGGCAGGTTGTTGAGGTAAAGGCAGGAAGCTACAAATTTCCGCAGCGCTATCAACATATAATCTGGAGATTTCCATGTTGATGTTTACTTACTTTCTAGAAAATTCATCCTCTTATGTACTTTTAAACTTCGAAATTTAGGGTCTAACCAGACAAACAACATGAGACCAGGGAATTTTACCACAGTGAACCTGCATATACAGTGTAAAGGAGTACAATAATAGCAGTAAAGGTCAAAGGCAAGAGACGCAAGAACACTCTCTCACAGGGGGTAGGCAACAAAGTACGACCGCGAAAATACATACTTGAAGATGGTAAAATGTACAAAAATTACCCGTCAGAGATACGGGATTTAAAATAAGAAATATATTGCAGAAAGAGGAGAGGAAACACACATTTTTAACCTTGCAAAAATAAAGCAAGCCAACTAGCACTCCGAACCTCTTAGTAAAATAAGAGCAGAAATTAAAGAACTGTTCCAAAGGGAAGGAAATGAAACTTATGGGTGCACAGCTATTCCCCTATAGAATAAATGGAAAGTGGAAACCTCGCTGTTAAACTGGCATGAAATAATGCAGCAACTGGAGCCAATAGGAGGGAAGAACAAAAGTTAATTCCATGTAAAATGCTTTTCTCAAGATACCATATTCAATAAAATAAGATATAGATTGAAACCTAGCTAACATACCGCAATGAATTAACTTCTAAGATTATATGGTCTTCTGTTACATCTTCCTCTACTGCCCTTTGAAAAGTTGCTTCAACCTGTAAAGACAAATGGAAAGGAGATCTTAATCTACGAAATAGTTTTACAAAATGATCGCAAATATTCCGATCAAAACCTACTTCTCTCTCAAAAATTATAGAATCATCTCTAATATCTTCAGCGTCTTCATTAGAATCATTAGTTATAGAGTCAGGTCCCAATTCTCCAGAAGGTGGAAGCAAAGCACCATCTTCATTTGCTATGTCCACTTCATTAGTGATTTGCATAATCTCAACAAGTTTATCCACAGGAACTGGTGCGACAGAGTGTCTCCATTCTTCTTCCTGCCCACCCTCACTGACTAGCCATATGAAACCAACTCCACCATCACCAACCTGGAAAATCAGGATAAAGTATGAGAACTGAAAATTTAATGCAGCATAATAGCTTAAGCTTTTCAAACTGGGTATGGAATTCCAGACAGGTGACTTAGGATTTTCTTTTTTTCATAAAGAACTTCAGAAGGATAAATTGAGAAAGCTCTAGAGGAAATTTCTATGGAATTCAAGAAATAGGGTAGGAAGTTTCACTAGTAAGCAAGGAGCATGTTGCGTAGCCAAGGAAATTGGTTGGAGGAGAGAGGAGGAACATGATGTGAAAGATCTCCGAGTTTTTAACAAAAAACGAAATGGTTTTGAGATTAGGCATTGAGGAACACACTTCATGGAATGATGTGACAGCAAAAAAGTAGGGAATTGTAGAAGGGGGCGGAGAATTAAAACTATCAGAAATCCTAGTTAAGTGTTAATTGTGGAGGACTTTGGATAAATATTATAAAAGGGCGCGGACGACTTCATTGGCAACATAACTTTCTCAGGGGAGAATGACAGTAGAATCAACTTTTGGAGTCGCAACTAATTATGAGAAGAGATGTTGAGACTCACATTTCCAAACATTTACAATATCTCAGACCAGAAAGAGATGAGGTATCCGAAGATTACAAGAACGGAGAGTTCATCGAAACATAAGCGTTAGCAGGAACCTTCTTGACTAGAAAGTAGAAAAACTACAATTGAAGCGCCTATAGTGAGTTATAACGATTTTAGGATAAGTAAAAATATGAGAGAATAAGCGCACTCGAGTTTAGCCCCCATAAGAAGAAATTTGATGTAAAATTAGACGGGATTGTGGTCCCTAAATGCAGACGATTCAGATATCTAGGCTACAATCTTCAAGGAGATGATAGATGAAGATGTAACACGTCTAATTAGGAGGTTGAATTGGAGAGAGCTATGAAGTCTTTTTCCTTAATTATACAACAAATTGAAGTAAATTCTATAAAATAATAGTGACACCAACAATGTTATATGAGAGAGTCTATTGGACCCTAGAAGACCAACGTATCCACAAGATGAGGGTTGCAGAAATACCAATGTTATATGAGAGAGTCTATTGGACCCTAGAAGACCAACACATCCACAAGATGAGGGTTGCAGAAATACATATGTTAATATGGGTGTGCAGGCATACACATCGGATAAGAGTTAAGACTACAACACAATCAAATCTAAGAAGGACGCAAGATCACCTGCAATGTCCATATCCTATGTAGACCTCTAAATTTTACCAACACATGGAACAGTAGGACGACTAAAAGCCTGTTTGGCCAAGCTTCTAAACTACTTGTTTTGAGAAGCACGTCTGTCAAATAGCTTTTCCGAGAAGTACTTAAGCAAAGAAGCAGTTTGTGTTGACCAATTCATTTAAGAAGTGATTACAGCAGCAAGCCTTAAAACTTGCCTCGTACTCTTGTGAGTTAGGTAACTCCGTCTTCTCTTCCTCATTCAACTGATCCAATGTACCAGAGAAAGCTGTGTATAAATCAATTAAAGGGTTTGTTAATTCATCTTCATAGATTATAGATATTATTAAAAACCAATATAATAATAGTTGTAACAACAAATTGAAGAAAACATCATTTGCTAACAAGCACAAGATGCACATCTTAAGACTATTAGTTTTAATGTCTAGCAGACAGTAAAGTAGTTTAACCCGAGACTGAGAATTGCAACATTTCGACCCAATTCCGTCCTCCAAAACCAAATAAGGCAGAACTTTACTTATAATGGGCAGGTCGTTAAGCCCCAGGCAGTTGTGCAAGTTAACGAATATTTTATTTTTAATATTGTTTGTAGATAAATATATAAATATTATGGAAACCATGTGTGTGCGCGCGCGCGCGTGTGTATATATTTAATTAAGCACAATAATATCTACAAATAATAATCTATGAAACATACAATATAGTCAAATACTTCTAAAAAAGTTAAAAAAGAAAATATTCTAGCGTCTACAAGATGACAATCAAAGGGTTTAACATGCACTGGGCTCTTTTGGGACGTCTAGGGCAGACAATCCAAAGCCTAAAGCCTGCATGGAACGAACATCGTCTATTAAGGTGCTTTGAAAGCACCTCATGGGCACACCAAACTGAGACCAAGGAAAATAAACTATTTTGCAACTTAACATATTCTTGAGCGACTCTTTCAAAAGCTCTCCTATTTCTTTCTTTCCAAATTTTCCACATGACGACTAAAAGAGCAACATTCCACGCCCTAGAACTCTTTTTCCCTTTCCCGTAAGCCCAACACTGCAACACCTCCTTTATTGTGCCCAGCATGGCCCATTGCACTACAACCAGCGGAGAACCATTGCCCACAACCGTATAGCCACTCGACAATGCAAAAGAGGATGATTAACATCTTCGCCCACATCTTTGCACATGAACCGCCAACAAACATTATTAATCCTCCTCTTCCACAGGTATTCCGTTGTCAAAATCACCCCCGCGCAGACAACCACACAAAGAAGCTGACCTTCTTAAGCTCATCGGGGATCCAAATAGAACAAGATGGAAATAGTTTCCTCTCTCCTCAGTACTCTCTCATTAATGGAATCAAAATTTAAATGCATTTACAATGACTTGGCTGTCTGTCCAATTTTTAAGGTACTTCATAAACATGCACATAAACCTCCAAGCATTAGTAGGCTCCTTTGGGATGGCTATCTAGTCATATTTTACCTACTCTAAATTACTTGACCTAGTTTCGTTCCTAATCCATCCTAAATTTGAGTTTTGTCAAAATTATTGGGGATTCAGAACTTCCCTACTTCAAAAAAAAATCTTGAATTTAGAACGGATTAGAAAGGAAACCAAGTTTACCTAATTTGGTCTAGGAGTCTATGATGTTTATTTGCATAACTCGGAAACCATTCTCAAGCATAGACAATAATTACTTTTTTACCATGTTTCATATGTAAGTAACAGTTTTCAGTTTCAGGTGTGCATATTTGTTTGGAAGTCGTCGGTACAATTTAGAAATATAAAATCCAAATGTATTATGACTGCACTAAATTACAATATGCATAAGTCAGAAAATTTACATGGAACTTCCATGATCCCACTACTATTGTCAGCATATTCCAGTTCCTCGTCACTATCTTGTTTTAGAGGTTGCTGAAGCAAAGATACCTTGGAGTAAGCAGGTACGAGGAAATTCCTGCCAACCACAACCTGAGGACAAAAGCATGGATTCTATGATTGATTGATTGATTGATTTCAAAGTACAAAAAAAGTGAAAGGATTCATTTGTGCAACCCAAAGAAAGGAGTACTAGGTACTTGAGTATGCGACATTGGTGTGCAACCGTTGTTAAGTTCAACCAAGAACCATTACCGGGGAGGCAAAGGCAAATTATGAGGAAATAAATAAAACATACTGTTGTAAGCAGAAACAAATTTAAACAGTAATGGAGTGATTGAGAAACATTCATGTCTAAATCAAGAATTCAATTTGATATACGATCTCTGATCTCTGCCTCATTGATTTCGCAAGGTCTTATCTCCATTAGGTTAAGAGGTGATTCTTCCATGTTCAAGACGTAAAACCCTCTATGACACAACTCATGACTCACTATATTAGTTTAGCATAAGATAGAAGCCTATCTTAGGTGTCAAATTTCTGCTTTCAATTTAATATATCCCCTTTCATGATGAGGGTTTTCCTTGGGCCCAAATACAATTCACCATTGTTTCATCCAAACTGACCAATTTTTTGATAAAGAAGCAGAATTGGCACAAGATCTTAACCAAAAGAAAGAAACATATCAAACAAGAAAGATTAACAAGCATCCAGTCCCCGCCTCCTAAGATATGATGGACTTGATGCAATTTTTCCAATGTGTGAATTGCTCGATTGAGATTCATCAAAACCAGGTCTAACTAGTACAATCGGGGGTGGGGGGTGGGGGGGTGAAGAAGTGTGTTTTCCTTTTTTCTAAATGCCACTTACCTTAAAAGACAAGACGACACCAGGCTCTAAAGTTGCACCATATTTCATTGTCACACCGTCGCAAACTATTGAGTGCTTCAATTTGCAGCCATCTTCAATAGTGACATTATTCCATACATAGCAACCTTCTATAGTGACGTTTGAACCAATTGAGCAACCTTCCCCAATAACTGAATTAGAAATCTCTGTGCTGTTCCCAATACTGGTTCCAGTCCCAATTACAGTAAATGGACCAATTTTCGACGAGTGCGATTGCTTAATTTCTGAGGAAAGGGAGGTAAACAAGAATGTAAGAAAAGTCCAGAAAAATTAACAAAATCTACATCATCTATACCATTTTTCACAAAAAGGTCCATCCAGTATGATATGAGCAAACAATTAGCACATCTGGACAAAATATCAAACAGGAATAAAGAGTGTACATAACTAAAACACATTTTCTTCATATCTTTTTAAAAAAAAATTCAACTTTTGTATCTAGTAATGCACCTATCCTAGCATGCTTTATTATACAGCTTGTGTTCCAGAAGCAAAACCTCGTAACATACGAGGACATCAGATGCTATAAAAGAACTACTACACCTAACTCTCTCAAAACTAGAATGGGGTCAGCGACACAAATCCTCAACAAGCAGCAATGCAGATATTAAAGCAACAAAAGCTAAATCCTGTCAACAGCAAAACCTGTTAGATTACCATATTTTTTAAGCCATTACGTGTCCTTTAAATTTTCATCCATCAGATTCTTTCTAAGTATCTAAGCCAACCACAATTTTGAAATGAATATTTAATATTTCTTTTTTACTATGTATAACAACAACAAACCCAGTGTATTCCCACCTAGTGGGGTCTGGGGGGTAAGATGTACGCAGTCCATACCTCTACCTCTATGTAAATAAAAAAAAATCAGTTATGTAAATAATTTATAAATGTGGGACAAGAACTCGTGTACACAATCCATCTACCAAAAGAGTACAGAATATTTAAGAAATTAGTCTTCAATATTTCCATTTTAAGATGGCAATCATAAGATAAACATTAGCAACATGCTAGTAAGCGAGAAGATAAGATGGAAATGGTCCTTACCAGGTGCTCGATACATGCCCTGCCTTTCTAATTTAGTAGCAGAATTTCCAAAAAAATGAACATCAGGCACCAAGGGATATGTCCACCGCTGAATTATGTCTTTGCTAATGGTGTCATAACTTCTGTAGTTATCAATTCTAGCCGCATAACTTGAATGAATTTCATGAGTGTAGATTTTATAACCCATGATCTGAAAGAGAAGTTAAGAATAAAGAGATGGATGTAGGGAGCAAAAAGAGACACTTACCCACGCAAACAAGGAGACAGACTTCAATTGATATATTTAATATAGCTAAACTCTATATTGTAATGAAACGAACATATTTATTTATTTACTTAGGTCCAACAAAGTGCAAAATTATGAAACATAACTAATTCATTCTTCTGAAATCCCCGTTACACACAGCAAAGACATTACGAATGAAATTGGACATCCATTTATAGACCACTCAAAACCAGTGTAAGATTTTAGAGTGGAACCACACTAGGAAAAAATTTTCGATGCACACTTGGAACTATTTTTCTGTTTGACCTTCTCTCTTTTTCTTGGGTACAAGGACAGAATTCCTCAAGAGAAATACAAAATGAAAAGGACTATACATACATCATCGACGAGCAACCCCTTGACAAAATCACGCCGCAAATGTTGATAGTCAAAATTGTCAGTGAAAAGACTTAAAACTTCTGGGGAGCAAATGTCAATGTAGCAATCCTGCAACCAATGCATACCAATCATTTATCACAAGAATAAACAGAAAGAAATAGCAATAACCAGAAGGCTTCTCCAAAACAAGACGATGGAAGGAAGAATAGCATCACATGTAAGGAGTAACCAATGAAACCTGAAACTGTAAAATAGACAGTAAAATTTAACTTCAGAAAACTACGACTTTTCTTATTAGTTCAACTATTAATGAAAGGTTTTACAAGGAAAAAAGAAACAATAGCAGTTAAAAACATGAGTAATACTAGGAAAGAAGAAACAATAGCAGTTAAAAACATGAGTAAATAAGATTAGTTATAAGTGAACAAAGGAAAGTAAATAAATGCAATACCTAAACTATGTTAAACTCTACCAGTTGTTGTTGAGCCAAAAAAAAACATATGAACCACAAATATTTTGAATATTGCAAAACACTTGCATAGAATTCAAAATAAACATTTTGTTTTGGCAAACATAATTTGTAAATAACATTGTCAATAAATTCAAGGAAAGGAAAAAAAAGGCAAACACTCGTACAGCTCATCCAAGGACTTCATATTAAAACCAGATCATGCAACACACCTTATCAAGCACATCGCTCAAACTAGTAGCAGTAGCAGTAACACGGACTAATATTATAACAAGAGCAACAAAACAAACCTGCTTGTCATTTTGAAAGGAAATGGAAGTATTATCAGTAAGCAATGCCTTGTCAAGAGACAAATATCCTTTTAAATTATCTGCCCTGTCTTCATAATACAGCAGCTGCTTAGTCTCTGGATCAATTACCATAAACAGCTCTTCAGTTCCAAGACGAGATTGGCGAGTTATAGGTGAAGGCTTTGATTGTTTAATGACCATGGTCATTACAGCATTGCTATCCTTTCTCCGTCTCTCCTTATGTTCCTTAAGTGCCTGTGATAGTGACATGTTGCTCACAGTATCTCCACTGACGAGGATAAAATCACCACGTATCTTCAAAAGCCCAAAAGTTAAGTTAGCCAATCACAATGACAAGAGAATACTCAAAATTCAATAATATTAAATATACAAATTTAAGCACACAGAAACAATTAATAACGCAAAGAGGAGGGAGAAATATTCCCCATTTCAGAAAACAAACATGGACTGCACAATGCACACAATGCCCAATGCCAACTTTGATCTTTGATCTTTTCCATGACGGTGGTCTACAGACCAACATGCGCATATGTCAACTATTTTACCGAGTAACTACTACCTTTACCGGCACAAGCACCAGGTAATTCTGTCCACCAATATTAAGATAGATCTAAGTTTTGAACCATGTTCTCACATGGTTTTCATCATTTGTTTGATTCATTTTACGACTCTTGTCTCCTAAATCAACTTGTTTGATTCATCAGGTTCCAGCTTCCCCCAAAACTTGTAGGTGCAAATTTTATCCTGGGTGTTAACCAAGGACCAGAGTATAAATAAGGAAAAAACTTATTTTTGTTGTACTGCTTTCACGGGGAACTTTCCCACGTAAATATTTTACGTTCACACCATAGATAGCTGTAAAATAGATTATCCTTGTCCCTTAGAAGTGACAGTGCTAATCACTATTACATCAGTAGCTGTGTACATTATTAAATGTGACTACAATGTGTCCCGTGTTTCACCCTATTAGAACAGCGTAAACACAAAGGATCAACAATATCATCCATCTGCACCGACGAATTTGATCTAGTGGTAATAGTGCAGCACGTGATGTGTAGGTTAGGCAAATGCCAAGAGTTTGAATCAAGGCGCAGACAAAAGCTTGGTATTTAAATGGAGAAAGGTAGAGCAGTGGGCTATTATCCACCGAGTTTCAAATTGTGCGCAACTGGCCCCAGATATCTCTCGGTTATGATAAAATATATATATTCACCCATACAGCAGAAGCTTTTTGTGCTTTTCAAAGACCCTAACAACAAGAACATCTCAAAAGAATTAGGATTTCTTTCATCCGCCAGTGCTATGAGAACCATCACCAAATTCCATCAAATTAACCTTGTTCTTGTCACCTGCCAGGAGAACTTTCATATGGCGTCTCTGCCAATAGGGCATCCTATTTATTCTGACTAATAAAATGCCTAGTTCTGTTTCTATGTTGTTAATCCGTGCTCAAGTCATCTAAAGATATATTCTTAAATACTTCTTTTCTCCAAAGCTAACATACAGTATCAAGACAAAACAGCACTGAAGCTCAAATTCTTTAGAAAAAAAATAAACAGATAAATAGCTCAGTTTCAACGTAACATGTCAGAGACTACCGTATTTGCTCATATCACATCAATGCAATGATGTTAACTAGTAATTTTCCACGCTCCTCAAACACATAAACAATAGTAGGACTAATTTATCTAACCCTAAGGCAGATACATGGTACTAAATAATGACCAATAGGATGTCAATTGTACTAAATTAGGCATTAGGATCAAACTTTTCTTTTACTATTTTCTTGTGCTTTTTTTTCGAAAAAAAACCTTATTTCCATGTGATCCAATTAAGATCTAGATTGGTTATATAATAAAATAACCTGAGAACCATATGATGATTATGTAATGTTTTCTGTTCAATAAGTACAATAAACTGTTACATCTATTAACTGAGTTTTCATTTGAGCTGAAGATGGCAAAATGATAAGCAAATGTCACTACATACCACGTGTTGCTCATAGATTAAACGCAAAGCATCTCCTGCACTAATAGCATTGTGTGATTCAATCGTTGTGACTGAGAAGTTTGGTTGGTCAAACCAATTGGACTTATCCAAATAATCAATCACTTGCTTAGAATGAGCACAGCAGAAAACAAAAACTTCTTCAACACCAGCAGATTCAAGCCATGCCAGGGTATAATCTATCATAGGGGCATTAACCAATGGTAGCAGTACCTGCAATGTGAAAACCATTAAACTGTATTATACACTTGTAACAATACATCTGACAGTACATATACTTCGAATAGGCACATTCCAAATGTGTACTAACAATTAATGCATTCCAAATGTGTACTAACAATTAATGCTTTTCATACAATTAGCACTATGACAATCCCACCATGCAAATTCATTCCGCATAGATTGAAAATCCTAAAGCAAGTTCTTGCTCAATAAAATAAAACAAACAAACATGATGAATACTTGCAACGGATTCTTCTCTACTGCAGTTGCCAGACCTGTGCCACCTGTCTCCTAGCTACAGGATACAGGAGCAATATTGTCGCTTGTACTACTTCCCATATTATCCCAGTCAAATCACGAAAGTATAATGTCTGATGCAGATATAATTAACATTTCAAAAATTTATTTAGAAATTCAGAAATTGCACTAAGATACCACGAACAGTTTGAATTGCTTCCAATTGCTAAATATCAATGGAAACGTTTACGATAAATGTGGTGAAATCTTACTACTAACAGACTCTCAACGAGCATGAAGGGACAAAAAAAAATGGAAGACAGTAATCTCAACCAAAAATAAAATAAAAAAGATTGCTTGGGACACTTGTAGCAGTGGCAAACAACACCTAACAGAAATCCCCTATTAATCACGAATACTTAACATTAACCCGATGAGACATACGAAAAAAGAAGATGAAAAAGAGATTACTTTAGGGCGTTCAAGAGTGATGGGTCGGAACTTAGTGGTGAAACTATCAGCCAAAATGATAGCCTGTAAAGGAGTGCGAGCCAATTCCTCCTCTGCAACTTCTGCTCCTCCTCCTCCTCCTTTGCTTCCCCCCTTCTTTGCCCCCATTCTCTTTTGCCTTCAACAGTAATTCGCAAAACCCTCGCCCTTTTCAGTTCCTAAACCTTTCTTCAGTTGCCTACAATTTTGAGATGATGATTCGGGTTGAAAGGATGAGTCGGGTTAAAGGACCCGTAAGCTTTTTGAGATGATTTGAGTTTACTGTTGGAGAAATTTTTCACTTTTGCCAACAAAAATATATGATCGTTTAAAATTAAATAATTTTATCTATTACGGAGATTTTTAATAAACTGTAAATATTTTAAATAATTTTATCTATTATGAAGATTTTTAATAAATTGTAAATCACTTATCAAAGATCTTTATATTTTAATATAATAATGTAAATATAAATATATATTTTAATATAAACACATATATATTTTACCACAAGAAGTTCTGATTGATGAATTATCACTTTTGCGTTTTTATGAAGTACCTCTGACGCATTAATTTGAATCATATTTGTGGTACGATTATTTTTTTCTAGATTTAAAATTTTTCTTTATTTTTAAAGTTAAAGAACGGTTATTTTTCTTTATTTTTTACATTTAAATTTTTTTCTTATTTTTAAAGTCAAATCTTTATAAAATCATTGATTACGTACCTAAAAACTTTTAAAAATTCAGTACTTCTTGATTTTATTTTATTTTAACACTTTTATATTTATTTCTAGACTATTCAAATATTTTTTAAAATCAAATTTAGTTGATTTAGAATTTTTAATCTAATGAAAAAAATATTAGTTGTCATTAATTTTGAAAACTTCTAATAAGAAAAGATTTTAACATAAATATATTTAATTAGTTTCCAACTCTTAAATATTACGAACAAGTAGTGGAAAGACGATTTTGTCTAAAACAAAAACTTTAATGAAAGGCAAAAAATTCTTAAGCTAATGAAAAAAATATTAGTTGTCATTAATTCTGAAAACTTCTAATAAGAAAAGATTTTAACATAAATATATTTAATTAGTTTTCAACTCTTAAATATTACGAAAAAATAGTGAAAATACGATTTCGTCTAAAACAAAAACTTTAATGAAGGGTAAAAAGTTTAAAGAACATTTCTAATGTACTTCACACTTTTAATATATTATAGATATAGATTATAGATAGATATAGATATAAATATAGATATAGATATAAATATAAATTGTAGATTATAGATATAGAAATAAATATAAATATAGATGTAGATGTAGATATAAATTACACATTATACATTATAAATACAAATTATAGATAGATTATTGCAACTCATAACTATATTTGTTTAGATCTTATTGCATAATAACAAAATATTTTTAAAAAAATATATTTTTTACTATGTATAAAAGGCATCTCTTAACAAAAATCAATTAATAATAGAATATCAGTAACTCATAATATCTCTTTACAAACAGTTTGTTCTTGATTTAAAAAACGTGTAAACATTTCTTTAATCTTTTTCTTTCTCCAGTGTGTACTTTTTCTTCTTTCTCCAAAAATTTAGAAATTAAATTCTAATAAAAACTCAATATTACCCAGATTATTTGATCATAATATTTCAAAAAGAAAATCTATTAAAATACAAATCTACGCATTTTAGAAAAATCAAAATCAATTTTTAGAAATGAGTTAATTGTATATAAATATGAGTAAATCACACACAAACATAATCTTAAATTCTATCAAACTTTTAGTATTGTGTGAATTCAGTATATATGTGTGTGTATGTGTGTGGGAACGTAAACAATTTATAAAAAATATTTTGAAATGTATATTTTGTGTATAAATTTGATATATATGTTTTTCGAATTATATATTCTTTATCTTATATTTTATTTTCTGATTATGGTGAGTTTATGAAAAATTGTTGAAAGAATTGTGGAAATATGTATGTTATGTATACATTTTTCTTATATTTGTATTGAGTATTTTTTTCAATCTTAAATAGTTTTTTAAAAAAATTAATTATATTTTTCCTATATGAATCAATATGTTTATTGTTTTTTCTGGTTTTGGTGAAAGCACAATTAGTTTGTCGGAAGTTTTTCTTTTTTTAATTGCATATGAAATGTGTGTATAAATTGATAACTATGAATTATGATACTCCAATTTATATGATATCATTTCATCTACACATTTTAATTTTTTAAATCAAGATCTCGTCTAATTTGTCTCCGGTGTTAAATTAAGATTGAATGATGTTACCAGAGAAAATTGAAGAATAGGTGTCTCTTAAGTCTTGAATGAAGGATTGGTGACATTGACCAACAGATAGGGTCAAACATTATTAGGAAACTTGATCAAATTAATTGTGGACTTGATTAATATTTTCAAAACTTTCTAATCTTTTCAAAAATACAAATCAACCCAACCCACACCCTCTTTAATCCAAATCAACCACTCTCTCCTCTCTCTCGACAGCTTCTCTCAACTCTCTCCTAACCAACAGTTCTGCAAAATTTCTCCCTTCAACCCCCGACGATAAATAGTTGGGCTTTGAGTTCTCCTCTTCAATTCAATCAACTTGTCTCTCATCCCTCTCTCGACAGCTTCTCTCAACTCTCTCCCAACCAACTGTTCTGCAAATTTTTTATTTCAATCCTCGGCGACTTCAACACCTGACTACAAATAGCTGGGATTCCAGTTCCTTTTCAACTTTAATCGACGTGACAGCCTTGCTCTCCGGCCACAACAACTTCGAATTCTTCATCGGTCCTTTTCTTCTTTCACAAGTAAAAATTTATGGCCTTTTTAGTTTTGAAGAAAACGAGGAACTTAAGCCAACTTCTTTTATAGTATTGGTTAATAATTTCAATATTTGTTGCATTAATTTAAATACGGTCTTAATAAAATCCTAATTTATGGTATTTCTTCTCTTCTCTTCTTTTTTCGAAGTGAATTATGATATTTTGTTGTTTGCTGCATTTTTTTGAAGTTTAATTTTTATTGTTTGTGTTTATAAAAACAAAAGGATAATTTGGTTTGATTTGTTTTGTTCTTGTTCTTGGTAAAAATGGTGAAATTATTGTTTTTTGTTTAACAAAATTGTGCTACTATTTTCTTCGACAGATTACCCATCTGGTGGAACATATTAACCATCTGATAAAATAAATTCATCATATGATGCAACAGATCAACCATTTGATACACCAGAGGAACCATCAGATTACAATTCTAATGCAACAGATTAATAATCTGATGCAACAGTTTTACCATGTGTTGCAACAGATTAAGCTTCGGATAAAAAATCTGATGCAACTAATTAACCATTTGGTGCAATGGAAGAACCATCAGATTAATGATCTGATGCAACACATGGACCTCCCGTTGGATAAAATCCTACAAACTCTTCCTACAGGAAAAGTCCAAGACTTGATTTTTCTAACTGATCATTCATCTGCCGCGATAGACGACCCTATGTTGGAAGAAATCTAAACAATATTGACCGTTCATAACTGTTTCAACAGATCACTCATGTGTTGCAACAGTGTGTGACCTGTTGCACAGACCATTTATTTTTCTCAACAGTTGAGTGATATTTTTTGTATTATCGCAATAGATTACTCAGTCGTTACTGCGGATTATTTAACTGTTCTAATATATCACTCATATGTTGCAACAGATGATGTCACAATAGTTGTGTGATCTGTTGAACAAACCATTCATCTGTCTTAAAAGATGAGTGGTATGTTTTGTATTATTGCAACAGATTACTCAGCCACTGTAACAGTTTGGTTATATGCTGCAACAGATATACTACCTGGTGCAGCAGATCGGTGATCTGTTGCAACTGTTATTTTATTGTTTTGCTTGTTTAATTTACTGTTATCCTTTTTTAACGATGCATTAATCAATAATAATATATTATTTTATGTTCCTGTTAATTTTAGATAATATGGTTCCCAAAAGAACAAAAATCGAATCAAGTTTAATTAAATGAATAAGTGAAGCAGCTAGGCTACATCCACCACTCTATGAGATTGCTTTACAAGAGTTATCTCAATCGGGAGCAGAATATGATGAACACGAGGAGAAGGAATGTTTCAAAAGAGATGATGCAGATGCTAGTAGCCCTTCTACCGAAGAGCTGGTCAAAGCCTTCAGCATTGATCGTTATCCTATGAGAATGCAGTGCGATGGTGCCTCAGATTAACGGGTGATTTCGTGGTTAAGTCGGCCATGGAAAATCTTTTGATGCCTTCAAAAAAATACTTTGAGAACAAAAATTGGATGCTTATTTCAGGGACAGCTGCTTTGGGAAATATCTTGATTTGCCGGAGGACAACAATGCTCGTTTCCAAAGAAAATGATATATGAACTTCTCAAGCGTAGGTTTATGTATGAAAATAAAGATAAGATTGATGAGGTGTGGATACATTACTGTGACATGCCTGTTTGTTTTGGTTGGAAGGAGTTTGCCATAGTTACTGGACTAAAATGTTATCCTTCTTCTCAAGTTATACCTATTCTAACCCAAAAAAAACACCCCGCACATCCCAAAAAGACAAAGGCAAGTCGTGTGATCGTGATGACCTGATGTCTATTGTTGGTCAAAGCTTCAAAAATAAAAAATTGATAGAAGCGATGAAAGGTAAAGGATTTTCAAAAAAGCATAAGCAGTCATTGTGCTTGGTTTGATTTGTACATAATATTCTTTGGGCTAGAGATGTTAACAACAACATAAGCCTCGATTTAATAAAGTTCTCCGAGGATCTTGAGGCATTTAACAACTATCCATGGGGGTATGAAAGCTTCAAAATGACTGTGAAATGTTTGTTGACTCCGTTAGCGCCAAAGACAGTCAACTTATATGGCTTTCCATAGGCTTTTATGGTAAGTGTTTCTTTCTTTTATTATGATATCATTCATTTTTTTCGCTCAATAATGATTTTGATTTATTGTCATTATTTTATAGGCTTGGGCATTTGAAGTCATTCCTTATTTGAGACAACAAGTGAACTACTAGGAAGGAGTTTTCTGTCTAAGAATATTGAGATGGTTGTCGACCAAAACTCATTAAAATGCAAAATTTCTTGATCTCTTCAACCCCCCGAAGGATGCAGTAAGTATAATTATAATTAATTTTTTCTTTTAATTAATATTTTTTTATGAATGATCTAATCATCATTCTAATATATGTAATGATTTATGTTAGAATGTGCATCTGTTGCTAGTTCTGACCATTCAAGAGTTGAAGATGATGGTAGTAATGCTGCTGTTGGTGCTAATGATGCCCCTCTTACAGTATTTAAAGCAAACCATTATGAGTATGATCATACTGGTTATACAAATTTTGCCTCTCCCAGCGAATGTTCTGCATGCAAATGTCAAGACTGCAGGGCGAAACATGATTTAGTGATTAATGTTATTAATGTATTAACTGCTTCTGTAAAGGAATTGACATCTAAGAGGGGTCTCATTCCATCAAAGAGGATTTTATTTCTATCCGCTCCATTAGAGATTAGGGCTAAGAGGAGAAGGAGAGTGATTTCTAGGGCATTATTAGGCATCCAAAAAAGCAAAATTGTAACTTCTCTATCTACGTGTTGCACTGAGCAACGTACAATGTCCAAAGAAGAGCAGCATGAGCTGAAGAAGGTGAATATATTATATGTCTTCCAACTGACAAAACAAACAGACACATATCTGTTTCAACAGATGACACATCTGCTGAAAATTATCAAACAGATATATACATC
Source organism: Capsicum annuum (assembly GCF_002878395.1). Taxonomy (NCBI): domain Eukaryota; kingdom Viridiplantae; phylum Streptophyta; class Magnoliopsida; order Solanales; family Solanaceae; genus Capsicum; species Capsicum annuum. Next base: position 151,415,846 of record NC_061118.1, read on the forward strand.
TGTTGCAACAGTTGACTAACCTATTGCACTAGATACTTTATCTGGTGCAACATATGTCTCGTCTATTTTAGCAAATCAAATAGCTTTTTGTACAACTTTTATTTGTACCAGCAAACGACCTATCTACTGCAACAGATGATTCATATATTGCAACGGATGGTTCATCCATTAGAAATTATCACACAGGGTCTTCCTCATGTAGAAATTTATCCCAACAGTTGATTCATTATTGCAAAAGAAATATAATATGTTTGGGATAATCTAAAACGGGAGGAAGACCTGTTTGATTTGCTAGAAGAGATAAGTTGTCCTTTTCTGTTTTATTGTATCTCCGTGATTAGCATTGACTAATTTTGGCTTTCTAGGTGGATGTAGAAGAAGCTACTGTTGAACAGCATTGACAATATACTACTCTTTTTATGGAAATACGAAGAACAAAAAGCGCAGAAACCGTACGCAAGCGACAATAAAGATCCACGACGAGCAAACCCGAATTCCATAGCACCGAATGAAGAACAACTTGTCCATAATGAGTAGATCTTTATAGCTTGAGCCTGTCAAAGCAATCCTTGGCAGCATACTTAAATTTTTGTTGATGTATTTGTTGAGATCTGTACCCATAACAATTTTTTTATATTTTATTTATTCGTTGACTTATTTCAGCTAATTTATGAAGGCTTCTATTTATTTTATTTTGTCTACGAATTTTATTTATTCCTTAGATTTGAACTTATTAATTGAAAAGGAATACTAGATTCAAATATTGCAACAGATAATGTATCTGTTGCAACAGACGACACATCTATTGGAAAATTTGAACAGATTTAGACATATGTTGCAACAGGTAACTGATCTGTTGGAATTTATCAAACAGGTCTTCTCACTGTTGTAACAAATGGACTTTAGATAAAAACATCAAGATAATGCAACAGATGACACTTCTATTGGGGAAAAAAGAACAGATTTAGACATATATTGCAACAGATAGACTTTATCTGTTGCAACAGACGACACATCTATTGGAATAATCGAACAGATTTATACATATGTTGCAATAGGTAGGTTATTTGTTAGGATTTATCAAACATGTCTTTCCACTGTTGTAACAGATGAACTTTAGATAAAAACATCGAGATAATGCAACAGATGACCAATCTATTGCAATAGATAAACTATATGTCAGAACAGGTAGGATAACTGTTACAACGGATGGAGAATCTGTTGCATTATAAAAATTCAACTTTTGTTGGACATAAAAAATTGCCACTACGTTTAAAAAGGTTAAAGTGAATTGAAATAAAAAAGGTGCAACCCATCGACGGTGTTCAGTTCAAACACCTAAAATAAATAAACATCAAGTAGACATGTTCATTTTAAAGACGTAAAATAAAATAGGCATCAAATGTGTTAGTGTCAGTCCTGGCACATTTCACCGACTTGCCGTCACTTGGCCCCCAACGGTCATTTTTCCCCCCATTGTCTTATATATTCATCTTCTTCCTAAAATTTAACCCTAAATTCCCAAATCTTCTTCTTCATCGTCATCTTCTTTTATCTATCCAAATTCTTTAAATTATTACTTTTATTTTTTTTCAACTAACCTTGACTATGTCGAGCACATCTTCCACTATTTTTTGTGATAAAGATTTTCGATATTGTAAGTGCGGTCATGAAGCTCTGTTAAAGACTTCTTGAACTGAACAAAGCCTGGGTCGTAGATTTTTTACTTGTAAGATTTCAAAGGTAATATTTTTTTATTTAATTAATTGATTAATTATTGACTTGTAATTATTTTGTAATTGTGTTCTCTTTTTTATAGAAATTGGGTGAATGAGATTACTTTAATTGGTGTGAAGAACGACACCCTTCACAAACAAATCGTGTAATCTAGGGTTTGTTGAAAAAAGTCAAGGCTTCTGAAGAGAAACAAAATCGAGCAAGAAGATACTACATTATTGCCGTTATTGCTACTGGTTTGGTGTTGTTGGGCACATGGATATTGAAGCCTAATTGCTGAAATTTTCATAGTGGTATGTGTATTTGTTGTTGGTTTGTTGTCAACGAGCACATTGATATTCAAGCATAACTGTTGAAAAATATCAAAAAGATTTAGGCATATGTTGTAAAATTTAGGTCATCTGTGGAAATTATCAAACAGGTCTTCCCACTGTTGCAACAAATTAGACTTAGATTATTAGATTATTCATAAAAATTAACAAACAGGTCTTCCCACTGTTGCAACAGATTAGACTTAGATTATTAGATTATTCAAATAGGTCTTCCCACTGTTGCAACAGATTGACAATCTAATCTATTGCATTATAAAAAACTCAACTTTCATCAGAAAAAAATTATTACCACTACATGTACATGTAATAAAGTGAAGGGTGACTTGAAATTAAAAATTTCTATTTCATAGGCTCTTCTATATACACAGGCTTCAAGCGTCCAGTTAGTACCCCATAAGCCCAGACCTCTTGCAGGTTTGCCACAGCGTTGTTGCACAAAAAAGTCATTGGCTCGTCCATTTTTGTGTCGGTCAGCAAACATTCGATGTGTGTAAGAGCGTGCGAGTCATTCACTTTAGCGGCATCATCTTTTGGAAGGATCATTCCCCTAGTTCGACCTTCAAAATCCCATGATTTATTCATTAACACTTTCTTTGGCAAATGATTCATCAGTTACTCTCCCTCAACAAGATGGGTAACAGCACTATTAGTGGCTCCATGAGGAGAAACAGATCGAAATCATCGACGAGAGGTACGTTGGAGTCATAAACATTTATCTTTCCATCCTCGAGTAGTATCTCAACAGCCGATAATGCATGTCGTTCACACTAATGACTGCAAGAATCCTTTTTGCCTCAGTCCAGCTCTTGCCGTGTGGATTTGGCTTGTCCCCTCTAACATATCTTAACGTTTCTTCTTCATCCAAGACCAACATAGGAACTAGGAAATCAAGTCCCATGCCAAGGGCTGACGCCTCTCCATTGAGTTGATCGTACCTATCCTTGAGCTTCTTACAGAAGTAGAGGTCCATTATTCTATCGGCAGCGTCATAAGCTTCTCGGTACGTTAATTGCCTTTTCCTCATGAGGTAGAGAATTATGTCAACATGCTGTGAGATAAGAAGTCAATTTTTCAATAGGTTAGTAATTGTAAAGATGTAACGGATGGTCCATCTGTTGCATAGGGTTCTCTGAATCAATAATCCAATGCAACTTATGCAACAGATGGATAATAAGTTCCAACAGAGCCACAACCAGTTGCACTAATATACCCAGATGTTGCAACAGATATGAAATCTGTTGCGTAGCTTCTTCTTCATGGGGTAGATTAGAAGGGCTAGGTTAGGAAAAGTAAACTTGCCTTGTCCTTGTACGGCATACACATATCAGTCATAGTCTGGAAGTCTTGGGGGGAAAAGGGAGGCCTGGGGTAATCTGGTGCGCCTGGCTTGGCATTCTTGGCCTGTCATAGATCCCTCTTCTCTTCGGCGCCAAGTTCCGTGTATATGTCCACCTTCTTTACTGGCCCTTGAACTTCAACAGCTTTTAAAGAGGGAGGAATTGTAATTTCTTTTGATTTCCAAGCGGAGAGTACGTCTCTAATTGCTCTTTTCTTTCTTCTAACCAATATTGTAGGAGTCTGTTGCTCCCTCACCTTCTTAGATGGTATGACACACCTCTTGGATTTGAATTCCTCGATAGCTTTAGAGATAGCCTATACTTTTTCAAAAAGTTTATCCTGTCTGTCCTTGCACTCATCGCATTCGCAATGAGAACACGAGGGTGAAGAGGGGTGAGAGGGACTTATGTAAGGGCAAAAAGAGGTGTTTTCAAACATATTTATTCTTTGGTAGCAGCATTAGCATGACTGCCACCAATACCAACAACTCCACCAGAAGAAGCACCCGGATCTGCCTTAGTAAAAAGTTGGTCATGAAGAGCCTCAATATTAGGCTGACCTTGCCTAACTGCTCTTCTTATGGCTGTTGCTCCAGCCAATTCCTTTTTTATTAACTCCACCATTGGGTCTGCAATAGTATCAACATGACCAAGAGGAATATAAGAAGTCATCACCGACTCTTCCTCAGTAGGCACGATCCATGGATGCACAACCTATGAAAAAGAAAAAAAAGATAGATGCATTTAAATAATATAATATAATAATTTTTACAGTTGGGCTACATTTAAAAAAAAGACCCATCTATTGCATTGTTTGCAGTATATGGTTAAAATTCATTTGAGTCTGGTTCAGAGAAACAGAGCAACACATGGATAATCTGATGCAAAATATCAATCATCTGCTGCAACAGCTGCACAAGACGGGTAATCTGTTATGCAATAGATGATCTGTACGTCACAACAAATAAACGATATGTTATCAGATTGAATATTTGTTGCATAATTTGCAGTAGATGGTTAATCTTTTAGGAGTTGGTTTCAAAGAACCAAAGCCACAGATGGGTAATCTGATGCAAGATATACCCCGTTGCAACAGATGTCCCCTCTGGTGCATCAGATATAACATCTCATGCACCAGATATAACATTTGTTCAATATCTTTCTTATATTTGAGTAGAATTATTTTACTTGAAGAAGTATACTGCATCATCTGGAGGGTTAAAGAGATCATCCTCCTTAATATTGGTGTTGCTCTTTGCATCCAACCACCTAAACATCCTTGGATGAGAAACCTCACCCGGGTAATCCATTAACTGCTTTCGGAGGGGAGGAATGGCTTCAAATGCCCAAGCCTAAAAAGTGTAAATAGGAAGCAGGAAAAAAAATCATAATAACTATATTCAATATAAATTAATGGATGAGTAAAATTAGTGATTAATTTTACCATGAAAGCCCAAGGAAAGCCGTATAATGTGGTCCTCTTTCTCTTTCTAACTCTCCAATTCCTCCTCTTTCTCACTTTCATTTTCTTCATCACCATCTACGGAACCTTGTCCACCTCACTCAATGTTGTTTTCACATCTCTCCTCAATTTCAATTTTCCCTGACTGAAATTATTCAGGAAGCTCTTCCGAATCCCTCTGTACTGTAGCCTTTCTTTTTTAGTGGTCAGATGTTGATCCACTTTCACTTTCTTTTATTTTGGCAGACATGTTTTACCTACAGACAAAGAAAAATAAAAATTACATTATAGTTGATGTATGCATAGATTTTAAAACATACATTACAAATACCATGAATACCAACACACCAACAGCCACCACCACAAACACCACCAACCAATGCCAACAAACAAATAAACACCACAAATACCGACACCACCATAAACACCACCACCAATGCCACCACCGGTGCCACCACAACGACCACAAACACCACCATCACCACCACCACCACCACCATCCAACTATACCATGACAGTCAACGAAACACTGCGACAGAAACTAGGGATTTCTCGAGTTCTTCCTATAATTTTACCATTAAAACTCAAAATTGTAAATCCATTCTCGAAGATAATACAACTAAAAGTTTTATTTTTCATCATTAACTTAAAAGCCCTTATTTTTTAGAAATAAATAAATAAATCTAGAGCTCTTCTCAAACTCTGTTGCCTACGAAGACAAAGAAAATGACTAATACAAGCAAGAATGATGTCGAAAATAACACCTATGTGGTTGAAAATGAGAAGAAAAACGATCTGTTATGGAGGGTTGAGCAAATTTATTGAGTAGTTGTTGTCTGTACTATATTGTTGAGTGAGAATAAGAGAGAAAGAGCCAGACCTCGAGATTTGAAATGATGAAACGTTTTGTATGGGTTGATTTGTATTTTGAAAAAGAATGACAAGTAGTTTTGAAACTGTTAATTTAGTCCAAAATGATCTTAATTATTTTTAAAATCATAAAATATATGCATAATTTTTAAAATCATATAAAAACAATTGAAGTTGTAGTTGACCAAGTACTCTAGGAGGTGACCTTGTGAAAACTCACCCCTAATCCTAGATTAATCAATTTAGGAGTCTAACATATGAACTCAATTGAAATTGTAAAAAATAAATGTTCAACATATTGCGTCAGATTATCTGTTGTAAATTATCAATCAGATTAGGTAACAACAGATTACGAATCTGATGTAAATTATCAAACAAATTAACTCATCTGTTGCGACAGATTATCCATCAGTTGTAAATTATTAAATGGATTATCATATATCACAACAGATTACCCATATATTGTAAATTATCAAATAGGCGCTACCATCTATTGTGGCTGACCCTATGAGAACTCACCCCTAGTCCTAGATTAATCGATCGTTTACCCTATGAGAACTCACCCCTAGTCCCAGATTATTCAATCAAGGTATTAGTACCCTAGTCCTAGATTAATCAATCAAGGTATTAGTCTAACATATGAGGTAGTAAGAATCAGTTTGGCTCAGAGTGATCGATCGCCAACTCTGATCAGGAGAAATGCAGTACAGTTTCATCATGCAATTGATAAAAGACTCAATTAAAGTTGTAGTTGAACCTATGAGAACTCATATTAAATTAAGGTATTAGTCTAAAATATGAGCTCAATTGAATTATATATAAACAAATGCTCAACCTATTGCAACAGATGTCTTTTCTGTTGGATCAAATCAAACAGATTATGTAATTTATTGTAACATATTACACATCTGTTGTAAACTATCAAACAGATTAAGTCATCTATTGTAATAGATTACCCATCTATTATAAATTATTAAATGGATTGAGTCATATGTTGTAATAGATTACCCATCTTTTGTAAATTATCAAATAGGCATTGTCATCTATTATTGTTGACATTATGAGAACTCGCCCCTAGTCCTAGATTAATCAATTAAGGTATTAGTTGGACATCTGAGGTAGTAAGAATCGGTTCGGCTCAGAGTGATCGATCGACGACTCTTGTCGGGAGGAACACAGTCCAATCTCATCATGCATTTGCCAAAAGACTCAATTAAAGTTGTAGTTGACCCTGTGAGAACTCATCCCTAGTCCCAGATTATTCAATTAAGGTATTGGTTGAACATCCGAGGTAGTAAGAATCGGTTCATCTCAGAGTGATCGATTGATGACTCTTGTCGGGAGAAATGCAGTACCGTCTCATTATGTAATTGCCAAAAAACTCAATTGAAGTTGTAGTTGACCCTTTGTGCTTATTCATCCATCCCTAATTCCACCTAGATCAATGTAGGTACTATTATTAATCTTAACATTAAGTTAATGAGAACAAATTTCAACTCAGAGTGATTGATCGACGATTCGGGTCAGGATGAACGCAATACTAACACCATGCAAATGCAACGACTCGATTGAATTTGTAATTGACCCTGTGAGCTCATTCATTCATCCCTCATTCCACCTAGATCAATGTAGTTACTATTATTAATCTTAACATTAAGTTAATGAGGAGCTCATTCTTTCATCCCTAATTCATCCTAAATCAATTACAATGAAATCCATTGCAACAAACAACTGAGCTGTAGGAGAATTTCAAATAGATAACAATATCTGTTGCAACAGATGACATTTCTTATTTAATTATCAAATAGACATTTGCATCTGTTATGATGGATGACTGAGGTGTTGGAAATTTTCAAACAATTATTGATATCTGTTATAACAGATGACGTTTCTGATTTAGTTATCAAATGACATTTCCATCTATTGTCACAGATGACTGAGCTGTTGGGATTTCTCAAACGGATATCTAAATCTGTTGCAACAGACGACATATCTGTTTGAAAATCTTTTTATTTATTTTTTTAATTTTAAATCAAGCTACTGTCTGAGTAGATAAAGTAGTAGTACTACTAAAGGCGGAAAAAAATGTTTATATTTCTTGGATAACTCAAAAATCTCATTGAGTAGTCTTGTCCTGTCTTTTCAATGTCACCCGTTTTCTTCCTCGTGCCCCTCAAATTATTAATGAATATTAATTAATGAATATTGAAACCCCTAATACTTCTTCCTTTTCATATTGACTTGGCACTCCCATCAAGAAAATATTAATTAGGGATTTATTTTACTACCAAATTAGCCTTATTAATTATGCTTTGTAAATATAAATTTGAATAAATATACTTTGTTTAGTCATTTAATATTAAGGGTAGTACATCTAGAAATTAGAATTATCTCATCTCTCTCCTCCTCTCCTTCAGCCCTAAATCTCTTATTTTTTTTCTTTATATCCTCTTTAGGGTTATCACAGTCTTTTTCTCTCTCATCTTTCTAAGGAATTTTCATTTGAATCTAAACCGATCGATGTCCATATCTTATATTCCTCAACTGAAATTGTTGTTTTGATCCCCTTTTGACATTGTATGATATGATTCACTGTTGCTCTTTCATTCTCGTCTTCTTCTTACAACTTTATTTACATCTTTTTGTTTATTTAATTACCATTTTCCCATATCATATTTATTTAAAAAATTTGAAGGAACTTTTAATTGTTGAATAAACATACCGAGAATTTTTATTATAAGATAAGAAAAAATTCATCTGTTGGGAGAAGTTTAAAAGCCTTGTTGGCAGTATCATTTTTTTTATGTATTTTTTTTGTTTCTTTGTTGTTGATTGTAATACCCCACATGTTTCTAAGCTAGGAGACGAACCATTTTTCCTACATATGAAATCTCCTATCCTGTGAATCATACTTGAGTACATGACTTACAATGAGTATCCTAGTGATAAGATAGCTTATGATATGTTAATCATGTTCATATGAGTCACTTAGGATAATACAACCTAAGAGTTTTTGAATCCATCAAGTTTTAGTGTTCAATTTCATAAGGGTCATATTTGAACGAGTATAACTCAATGTTAATGTGGTATTTTTGTATATTTATACCCATCAAATTATAGAGAATCAAATTAGCTTTCCAACGATACCAATTTTGCCTTAATCCAATACCCGAGCAAATAGTTATGCCCATTTTCATGAGAGACAGTAAGGGTATGTGATTGGTTAGGTGCCGCCCAACCAAACTTAGGTGATTTGTTAGGCGCCACCCAACCTGGCTTGTACGATTACTTGGGCACCGCCTAAGTCAATTTCAAGTGCCAAAAACACTCCATTTTGAGTTATTTTGAGGGTAATTAAGTCTTTTAACACTCCTTACACGTCCCTAAACTTAACCCTACGAAATATATAGCTCATAATTATATTACAACCCTACTAACATCTTAAGTTCATCATCCAAGAGCACTAAAAGAGAAAAATAACTAGGGTTGCATTATTAAGCTTGAAGATTCATTTTCAAGGAAATTCCTCCGTCAATCATCAAGAATCTTCCTTCTAAGATATGCGTGAGTTAATTCATGGACTCCTTTCGTCCATGAAGCTCAGGAACCATCTTCTAAATTATGTATTATGATGTTTATGTTGTTGGTGGTTGATGTTTATGTGGTTGGAGTTTGATGATGCCTAAGATGGGATCTTTGTATGTTTTGTGTGAGGATATGGTGGTATTTAATGTATAAATATGTGAAATTGGTGGTTGAATATTTGTAATCTTGATGAATCCACCTATGCCTAAGATGTGCATGTAAGGTATTTATGAAAATACCTAAGGGAATAGAAATCATGCTTTTATGACATAATAAGTCCTAAATGACTATTCCATGTTCTAAGTTTATGTTCAACGTGATCCCCAAGCTATTGTCTTGAATTGAAGATGTTGTACGAGATACTCATGATATTGTTATGATATGGAATGACCATGATATTGAAGCCATACAAGTATATACATGTTGTGTGCATTCCCGATCATGTGATAGTTTGTTGAGAATCATTCTTATTATGAAATCCTTACTTATGATATTGTGAATTATGGACTCTACTCTTAGGATCAAGTCAGTCATGTGTGTCAGTTTCCTTCCATCAAGTCCTGGGGCTACTTGTACCCGAAAACTATAGTTGTGTGCCTAGAGCTAGGGTCATGTCTCAAGACATCCTCAGTCAAGCTATGCTCCATAGATTTCAGTTAGTCACGTGACTCAGAAAAACTCAGAAATCTCAGTAGTTTAGTAGTCCCAGTAGTTTTAGTACTCTCAGTCAGACCTCAGAACTCAAGTAGCTTTTCCATCAGTCAACGGAGCTCAGTGAATTCAGTTTAGTTCAGCTAAGAAAATATTATCAGCTCAGTTAATAATTTTAAAAATCAGTTCAGTTTAGTTAGTTAGTTCAACACAGTTAATCTTTTTAGAGTCTTTCAATTGGGAGTAGGGACTAGCACTGAGCGAGTGCAGGGATGGCAATTTTCTCATTATAAAGGCAGAGCCGTTAGCAACAATCTCTGTTCTCCAGAACTGCATAGCCAGTGTAGGACAGGAGTCACCCGTCAAATTAAGGCTATACTTGACTATTATATTGCCTTAGGCTTGATTTCCTATTCAGGGTCACCCATCAGAGAGGTTTGACCATAGTAGAGGTCTCTACCCGTGGCACAGTATTGACACCTTTCTAATCAGGGAAAAAATTGGACCCCACCAGTATAGTATCGAGGCATATCGGCTAGGTTAATTTCTCCCAAAGTTACAGTTACCATTTCAGTATCAGTCTTCAGAGTAGAAATCAGGAATCAGGACTGTCAGATATAGTCATCGATTTCAGTAAGGAACTCAGATAGTTCCATTGATTCCTGGACCATCCCGTTAGATAGGTTTGGTCCCATATTCATATGCTTATTATTAGATCTAGAGGTCACTCGGCAGACAGGCTTAATCTCAATCTCAAATTCAGTCGAGTATTCTCATTATCAGTTTCAGAGATCACTCGTTAGCTAGGACTGATCTAAGACTTAGATATTCAGATACAGTTTGGAACTCAGATAGTTTTCTCTAGAATTAGGACTGTTAGATACAGTCGTCCATGTTATCAGTCATTCAGTATCTCAGTATCACGAAACTCATGTTGTCAGAGTTCAAACTCAAGTAGTTAGTATCTCCACGAGTTCAGTAGCAGTTACGTATGTATATTTGTATTCTCATGTTTATATTAGTCAGCATTTTCATGCATATAAACCCCATGCATTTAGCCTACCCCCACGTATACTCAGTACTTTAGTTGTACTGACGCATTTGCGCTATGGTACTTTCTTTTATGTTACACCATAGGTTCTGAGGTACAGATTCCAGATCAGCAGTAGCAGTTTAGTAAGCAGTGAGTCCTCATCTTTCGAGGACGTGATCGTTATATTCATTATTCCAGTATTTCAGTTTATTTTCAGTTTAGGGAGTTAGTTGGAGACATATTCCTTCAACTCCTTATTCAGACAGTTTAGAGGCTTTTAGACGATTATGGAGATTTTCAATTTAGACTTTAGTATTTTCAATTTTGTTTTGGTACTGTGATACCACCTTATTTCAGATATTTTATTATTCAAGATTGAACCTTACGCCCTCTTTGTTCATATTTTCACATTTTATATGTATATTATGCAGTTACAGGTACAAATATCAGTCATGGGTTAGGTTGTGATCCTTCAGGGTCATGAGCACCATGTAGCATTTTGGTTCAGAAAATCGAGGTGTTACAAACTTGGTATCAGAGTCTAAGGTTTAATAGAGTCCTACAAAGTCTGAAAGTCGCATTTAGTAGTGTCTTGTACATGGGTGTGTTGCGCGCCACATTTATGTATAGGAGGATATAAGATGTTTTAGGAACAATTTCCCTTCTTTCAGTACTCATATCATGCCAGTGAGCAAAAGCTCAAGTTTAGCTGACCTCGGAGCGAGTTTGAGTAAGTTTTTGACTGGTGTGTCCGGGTTATTATTGAAAGAGTGTAGAACAACTATGCTCAATAGGGACATGGACCTTGCTAGGTTAATGATGCATGCTCAGCAGATAGAGGGAGATAAGTCTAAGGAGAGGGAGATATCTAATAAGAGATTCAGAATAGGTAGTTACAGCTTTTCTCTGGCTAGGTCACAGGGAGGTAATCGTTCTAATCATAGTCAGAAAAATTCAGCCCCTGTTCCATCTTCAGCTAGTGTGCCTACACCTAACTTTGGAGATGTTAGTAATGGTGGGGCGCCAGGCTCTAAAGCCCAAAGTATTATTAGAAGTGAGCGTTCTTATTCGCTTTGTGGAGAGTGTGGCAAGAATCATCTAGGTCATGCAGAGCTAATAGTCAGGTATATTTTGGGTGCGGTAAGCCAGGCCACAGAATGTGGGAGTGTAGAGTGTTAGCTTAGAAAGGTAGAGATTCGTGTAAACAGGCCGCAAATACCAGCACCAATAGTGGTCAACGTCAGAATCAACTTTATTCACTCCAGACTCACCGTGATCCAGAAAGTTTCCCCAACCTAGATTCGGGTACGTTACAAGTTTTTCAAGATCATTGTTAGATATCTTGCGCTCGTTTGAGCTTATGCTTCCACATGAGTTAATCAGTAACATTAGCAGGTCTAGTTCAGTTCATGCATCATGCATTAGTCTCGGCTCTCCAATGTTTAGTTATAATCAAGTTCGTAGATGCCCTGTGCATCACCCCAGTATCTCAGCAAAGTAAACATTCCTATAGGGACATAGCGTCCCAAGGGGGAGATACCCCACATTTTCTTGATGCTTTCATGTTCCCGTTATAAATTAGTTATCAAGTGTCATGGAATAATCAGTCAAGCTTTCAAGAGTCAGCTCAATCAGATATTCAGGCATTAGATATACGTGTTCAGCAGAGAAAAAACTATTTATCAGTATATTCACTCATATATTTATATATCATGTTAGTCATGTAATCACGCATCAGATATGCATGGATTCAGCATTTCAGTTTGCATCAGATATACATTCTTATTTGAAGAAAACTCACTTTATTAGAATCCTCAGTCTTATATTTATGAATCAGCTTCTCATGCATTAGATATGCATGTTCAGTATGTTGTGCTCAGCTTTCAGTCATTTCAGTCATGAACCAATGTTTCAATAGTGTATGTCTTGTACGTACTTCATCTTATCATCTCTCCACCTCAGTTAATTTTCATTCGAGGATGAATGTTCCCAAGGGGGAGATATTGTAATACCCCGCATGTTTCTAAGCTAGGAGACGAATCATTTTTCCTACATATGAAATCTTCTATCCTGTGATTCATACTTGAGTACATGACTCACAATGAGTATCCTAGCGATAATATAGCTTATGATACGTTAACCATGTTCATATGAGTCACTTTGGGTAATACAAACTAAGAGTTTTTAAATCCATCAAGTTTTAGTGTTCGATTTCATAAGGGTCATATTTGAATGAGTATAAATCGATGTTAATGTGGTATTTCTACATATTTCTACCCATCAAATTATATAGAATCGAATTAGCTTTCCAACGATACCAATTTCGCCTCAATCCAATACCCGAGCGAAAAGTTATGCCTATTTTTGTGAGAGACAGTAAGGGTAGGCGATTGGCTAGGCGCCGCCCAACCAAACTTAAGCGATTTATTAGTCGCCGCCCAACCTGGCTTGTGCGATTACTTGGGTGCCGCCTAAATCATTTTCAAGTGCCCAAAACACTCCGTTTTGAGTTATTTTGAGGGTAATTAAGTCTTTTAACACTCCTTACACGTCCCTAAACTTAACCCTACAAAATATATAGCTCCTAATGACATTACAACCCTACTAATATCTTAAGTTCATCATCCAAGAGCACTAAAATAGAAAAACAACTAGGGTTGCATAATTAAGCTTGAAGATCCAATTTTAAGGAAATTCCTCCGTTAATCATCAAGAATCTTCCTTCTAAGGTATGCGTGAGTTGATTCATGAACTCCTTTCGTCCATGAAGCTCAAGAACCATCTCCTAAATTATGTATTATGATGTTTATATTGTTGGTGGTTGATGTTCATGTGGTTGGAGTTTGATGATGCCTAAGAGGGGATCTTTGTATGTTTTGTGTGAGGATATGGTGGTATTTAATGTATAAATATGTGAAATTGGTGGTTGAATATTTTTAATCTTGATGAATCCACCTATCCTAAGATGTGCATGTAAGGTGTTTGTGAAAATACCTAAGGGAATAGAAATCATGCTTTTATGACATAATAAGTCCTAAATGACTATTCCATGTTCTAAGTTTATGTTCAACGTGATCGCCATGCTATTGTCTTGAATTGAAGATGTTGTATGAGATACTCATGATATTGTTGTGATATGGAATGACCATGATATTGAATCCATGAAAGTATATACATGTTGTGTGCATTCTCGATCATGTGCTAGTTTGTTGAGAATCATTCTTATTATGAAATCCTTACTTTTGATATTATGAATTGTAGACTCTACTCTTATGATCAAGTTAGTCATGTGTGTCGGTTTCCTTTCATCGAGTCCTGGGGGTACTTGTACTCGAAAACTATAGCTGTGTGCGTAGAGCTAGTGTCATGTATCAAGACATCCTCAGTCAAGCTATGCTCCATAGATTTCAGTTAGTCACGTGACTCAGAAAAACTCAGAAATCTCAGTAGTTCAGTAGTCCGAGTAGTTTCAGTACTCTCAGTCAGACCTCAGAACTCAAGTAGCTTTTTCGTCAGTCAACGAAACTCAGTAAATTCAGTTTAGTTCAGCTAAGAAAATATTATCAGCTCAGTTAATAAATTTATAAATCAGTTTAGTTTAGTTAGTCAGTTCAACGTAGTTAATCTTCTTAGAGTCTTTCAGTTGGGAGTAAGGACTAGCACCGAGCGAGTTCAGGGATGGCGATTTTCCCGTTATAAAGGCAGAGCCATCAGCAGCAATCCTTGTTCTCCAAATCTGCGTAGCCAGTGTAGGACAGGAGTCACCCGTCAGATTAAGGCTATACTTGACTATTATATTGCCTTAGGCTTGATTTCCTATTCAGGGTCACCCGTCAGAGAGGCTTGACCATAGTAGAGGTCTCTACCCGTGGCACAGTATTGACACCCTTCCAATCAGGGAAAAGATTGGACCCCACCAGTACATTATCAGAGCATGTCGGTTAGGTTACTACCTCCTACAGTCATAATTACAGTTACCATTTCAATATCAATCTTCAGAGTAGAAATCAGGAATCAGGGCTGTCAGATACAGTCATCGATCTCAGTAAGGAATTCAGATAGTTTTATTGATTCCTGGACCATCCCGTCAGATAGGCTTGGTCCCATATTCAGATGCTTATTATTAGATCTAAAGGTCACCCGGCAGACAGGCTTGATCTCAATCTCAAATTCAGTCAAGTATTCTCATTATCAGTTTCAGAGATCACTCGTTAGCTAGGACTGATTTCAGACTTAGATATTCAGATACAGTTTGGAACTCAGATAGTTTTCTCTAGAATTAGGATTGTTAGATACAATCGTCCATGTTATCAGTCATTCAGTATCTCAGTATCACGAAACTCATATTATCATACTTCAAACTCAAGTAGTCAGTATCTCCACGAGTTCAGTAGCAGTTACGTATGTATGTATGTATGTATGTATGTATGTATGTATTCTCACGTTCATATTAGTCAGCATGTTCATACATATAAACCCCATGCATTTAGCCTACCCCCACGTATACTCAGTACTTTAGTTGTACTGACGCATTTACGCTATGGTGCTTTCTTTTATGTTACACCATAGGTTCTAAGGTGCAGATTCCAAATCAGTAGTAGCTGTCCAGTAAGCAGTGAGTCCTCATCTTTTGAGGACATGATTGTTATATTTATTATTCCAGTATTTCAGTTTATTTTTAGTTTAGGGAGTTAGTTGGAGACATGGTCCTTCAACTCCTTATTCAGAAAGACAGTTTAGAGGCTTTCAGATGATTATAGAGATTTTTAGATTTAGACTTTAGTATTTTCAGTTTTGTTTTGGTACTGTGATACCACCTTATTTCAGATATTTTATTATTCAAGATTGAACCTCACGCCCTCTTTGTTCATGTTTCCGCATTTTATATATATATTATGCATTTACAGGTACAGATATCAGTCATGGGTTAGGTTGTGGTCCTTCAGGGTCATGAGCACCGTGTAGCATTCCGTTTCAAAAAATTAGGGCGTTACATTAATGTTGTTATTGATGTTGTTGGTGGGGCTGGCATTGTTGGAACTTATGGTGTGGTGTTGTTGGTGGGTTTGGCATTGTTGGAACTTGTGGTGTGGTGTGGTTTAGACGGTGGGTGCTTCTTAGCTTAAAAATAGTGGAGTCTGAACAATCAACACAAGGAGTAAGGGAGAAAAAAATAAAAAGTTTAAAGTGAATAAGAAGAGAAGAGTTGGTTACCAAAATTTAAAAAATATGTGTTGAGTGGGAATTGAACTCAAGACCAAAAAAAATAAATAGCCTTAAACACCCATAAACAACAACTAGGCTAACCAAACAACTCTTACTATGGGTGCTCACTGATTAGATTCTATACATTTTTTTCTTTATTTCCACATATATATATAAAGTTCAATATGAGTTTAGTTTGTACTCGCATACCCGGAGAACTCCATGTGGGTCCGTCCCTTGTTGTTGATGGTGTTGGAAAATAGGATGTATGTTTCTTTGTAGTTGATGATGTTGTTGGAATAAATATTGTTGTTTTTTTTGTTGTTGATATTTTTTATTTGTTATTTTTAGTTTATGCTGTTGTTGATATTGCAACGGAAGGAGCAACTGATGGAACAAATCAAACCACCAGCAAGGCTGCTATGTATTCCAACGGACTCCATATCTGTTGCATCAGACTCCATATCTGATGCAACAGACTCCACATCTGACGCAAACTATCTGGGAATTATGTGTTGTGTGTGGTGTTACTTAAATAAAACTGGTGACTTTATTAATATGGAAATTAAAAAAATGAATCTAAATACAACATTTTATCTTTTTGTTGTATTTCCAAAAGAAACAGATTAGTAATCTGTTGCAAAATATATTCCACCAGTAAGATAACTTACAACATATGGACAATTGGTGCAACAGATGTATATATCAGTTTGATTTTCTATCAGCTGTGGCGTCTATTGCAACTTGCTAATCATCTGTTTATTCAATTTCATCCAGAGCAATAGATTTTTTAAAACACTTCTTGGCCAAACTCAATTTTTGCTCTTGGACTGCTTCTCTTTTTTTCTTTGCATCCTTCAAGCTAGCCAGCAAATTCAATTTTTCCCCTCAATCCAATAGCAAAAATTTAGTTTGGTTGAAGGATGCAAAGAGAAAAAGAGAAGCAATCCAAGAGAAGAGTTTGAATTTGGCCAAGAAGTGTTTAGAAAAATCGATTGCTCTCGATGAAATTGAATAAACAAATGACATCAAACAGATGACTAGCAAGTTGTGACAGACGCCACAGCTAAAGGAAAAGCAAACTGATATATCCAACTGTTGCAACAGATTATCCATATGTTGTAAGTTATCTGACAGGTGGAATATATTTTGCAACAGATTACCAATCTTTATCTTTCGGAAATACAACAAAAAAGATAAAATGTTGTATTTAGATCCATTTTTTTCTAATTTACGTATTAATAAAACCACCAGTATTATTTAAGTAACACACACAACACATAAATCTCGGATAGTTTCAGCAATATTGTATTAAATCCCGGATAGTTTGCTAATTACATTTTATCCCAGAATTTTGAATTGTGATACATATGTTAAGCAGTGGTACATATATCATATGTATCACTAGTAAATATGAATTCGGGATTTTATGTAATTTTTTAAAACATTAAGGGATATTGTCTAATATGGTGTCTTAAATATGGGATTTGTGTAATTTTTCCTTTTAAGGGATATGAACAGTCGTGGCTTTTTGTTTGACTAAGTCCAGTCCCTTCCAATTCTCAATCATTTTATAAATAGGTCTCTCCGGCCTCCTCACTCACTCTCATTCATTCTACTATACTTACAATACTAATATGTCAGATCTAAATTCGTACAAGAAGGTTTATATTGAATCCTTGCAGGAATTTCAAAGGCAGTTTGATGAACTCCAGAGGGATTTGGCCGACTTCCGAGCAAGGCTGAGGAGGGCCCTGCTGCTACCGGATGAAAATTGTCAGGTTGACAATAATAATAATAATAATAATTAGGTTATATTTTTTCTTTCTTTTAGCGTATGTATTTTCCTTTTTTATATCCAATCTACCTATAAGGGATTCAAAAAAAATCCATGTATATGTTTGGTTTGGTTTGGTTTGGTTTGGTCGATTTTAAATTTTTAATTCTTATTCAATATTTAATTATCATTCTATTTATTCCCTATTCAAAACATGTCGCGGTTGGAGTTAGGAATGCGGTCATGATGAGAAATTCTCCTAAAAATGGTTTGTTAATAAATAATAAGGAACTAAATGATATTAAAATCGTAAAAGAAAGATTATTTAATTTAAAAAAAGTCACAACATTGGATTAATTTAATTAAGATAAATATATGATGATATGATTTTTAAGAAAAAAATTAATGAATAGTCATGACTGTGACTTTTGTCTAAACACATTCAACAAACAAACAAAAACAAAAAAACGCTTCTGATGCATCAAATTCCTCATCTGTTGCGACTTATGAATCAGTTAGAAGAAATAAAAAAAGCTCCTTAAACAGATGGTCGATTTATAGCAACAGATGGTATATCTGTTGAAATAGATGGGTTATCTGATGCAACAGATATACAATCTGTTGCCATAACTCAATTAATAAAAATGGTTATTAAAGAAACAAAAAAATTAAGTCACCACCAGTTTGATTTAATTAAGTCATTTCTTTTCACATAAAAGAATAAGGAAATAAATGATAAACACAATTTAAACCGTAAAAAATTCACCTGAAATATTCTTGTTTTTAAATATTCTTTATTAATTTATATAATTAAAAAGTCAAAAAATTTGGATGTCACGAAGATAATTTATTTTTTTAAAAGATATATATATGATATGTTGCAACAGATATATCATTTGATGCAACAGTTGAACTATTTGTTGCAACGGATGATATATTTATTGTAATAAATGATTTATCTGATGCAATAGATATATAATCTTTTGTGCAACTCAGTGTAAAAAATAAACGGTTGCTGGAAAGAACTAATTATTTTAATAATTATAAAGCTAAGCTTCAAGCTGAAAAGACATGACTTATCGTAATATTGATTAATTTAATTAAGTCGTAACTTTTTACAGTAATCAAGAATGTCATTAATAACTGGAGGTGAACAGTTGTACTTTTAAATCTGCTTTATTAATTTATATAATTAAAAAGTCAGAAAATTTGGATGTCATGAAGATAATATTTATATATATATATATATATATATATATATATATTATGTTGCAACAGATATGTTATCTGATCAGGTTATCTATTTGTTGCAAATTATGATATATCTGTTGTAAAGATGATTTATCTGATGCAACAGATATATTATCTGTTGTCCAAGTCGGTGTAAAAAAAACGGTTCCTAGAAAGAACTAATTATTAATAATAATAAAGCTGAAAAGTCATGACCTATCATAATATTGATTAATTTAATTAAGTCATAACTTTTACAGTAATCAAGAATGTCATTAATAAATGGAGGTGAACAACTATGCTTTTAAATCTGCTTTATTAATTTATATAATTAAAAATTCAGAAAATTTGGATGTCATGAAGATAATATATTTTTTTTTTAAAATATATATATATTATATGTTGCAACAGATATATTATCTGATGCAACAGATTATCTATTTGTTGCAAATCATGATATATCTGTTGTAACAGATGATTTATCTGATGCAATAGATATATTATCTGTTGTCCAAAACACTGTAAAAAATGGTTCCTGGAAAGAACTAATTATTAATAATAATAAAGCTGAAAAGTCGTGACTTATCCTAATATTGTTTAATTTAATTAAGTCATAACTTTTTACAGTAATCAAGAATGTCATTAATAAATGGAGGTGAACAGTTGTGATTTTTTGCCTAACTCATTCAAGTTCAATCCTCTATAAATAGGTCCCTCCTTACTCAATCGTTCGTTCTACTACAGACTATTTATTCCTCGCTCTTGTTGCACCTTCAACTACTTTTTCTTCAAGGACTTGATAGTTTTTTCCTGTCTCTGGTAAGTTTTTTTCTTGATTTTTGTATAAATATACGTTGTATTACATTACATTACATTTGAATTCTTTCTTTTCTTTATATTTGTGTTTACGTGTGTGTTTTGTCAACTTATGCGTTTTTTAGATATGGCTGATCCTGTGTGGGATATCGATATTTTACGAGACGCCATAAGGGAACTGCAGAAGGAGGTTCATTACCTGCATTGGGAATTGGACGCCGTCAGAGTAAGGGTGCTGCGGGAGATTTGCAGGCTGCAGAGAGCGCTGCTGCTGCCCTTTGAACATTGGTCGGCTGGCCATACAAATAATAATGATGATAATAATAATTAACCTTTTTTTTTGTTATCTATGTATTTTTTTTTTGTTTTATAAAAAATTATGTTTTATGCACTTGACTTTTTATTTCTTATTTAATTTTCGTGCTGTCTATTTCTATTTCTTAACGAATGACATGTCTACAATTAAGGAATAATTTGATTCCAGTATCAATAGCAAGAACATATGAGTTATCTATTAGGTTTTGTGTGTGACAGGAGCTGTATTTTGTTGTTCAAACATATTGGTAATCTAATGAAACAGATTATTTATCTGTTGAAACAGATTACTAATCTGGTGCAACAGAATAACCGTCTATTTGATTCATAATCATATTATGGGTACCTAGAACCCTTAAAAATGAATCCAACATGAGTTTACTGTTACAACAGAACATTTATCTAGTGCCACAGATAATGGATCTATTTAAACAGATTGCTCTTGTATTGCATTCATGTTCGCGTGCAAACTATTGTTGAAAAAACAACACACTAGCAGTTACCCAAATTCAACTAAAAAGCATAATTTGACTTACCAAAGTCTCCTCTCAAGTAAATTCCAAAGTTGAAAGTGATTTACGAAACAAAATTTGACATAAGAATTTGGTCAAAGAGCAGCAGTTGGGGTAACAACAACAACAACAACAATGGCCAACAAGAAGAATATGAAGTTGATAATTAAGTATAAGATGATGATAATGAATCAGAAGATGATGAATAAAGCAGCAGCAACAATGAACAACAAATATCGTGAAGAGAAAAAAAATAATAACGGATGAGGATAGAGAAAAAGACGTCTTTTTTCCCTTCGTTCTCCGTTATATATTAACTAACATTTGAATCAAAATGTAAATTTAAAAACTTGCGGGTTATTTTGAAAATTTTCAAACTTTCTTAAACCATAATGAAGTAATTGTCACTTCTACTCAATTATTAAGACTTGTGTCACCTACACCTCATTTTAAACTCTTTTGTCACCTGTGGTCCAAACCCCCATGTTACCATCTTAATTTCATACTCAAAAATAAATAATTTTTTGCTTTCAAGATTTGTATAAAAAGAAAATAAAATAAAAAGGCATGGATAATAAAAGTATGAAAATCACGTAGACTATGTATAAAATATGTTTTGAATAATAGACTAATATGAAAGAAAATGGAGAGATGGGAGAGAATCTTGAATTTGTACAACAACTAGCCAGCTTACGCCGTCCTACACACGGCCCAATGTTGATCCTTAAAAATTTTACGTTATGTTTAATTCTATCATTTAATTAAAAGCTTTATTTGTTTGGTTGATAAATTCTAAGTTAGACATATAATATTATATTTAGATTGATGAAATTTGTATAATGATATTTTAAGTTGTTTAAATCTTTGTGACATTGATAGTCAATTATATTTTTTAAATAATTTAAGTTCTTAATTATTGCGATTTATAATAATTTTTTTTGTTCTACTAATTAGAAGTGACATAGTAAAATTAATATAAAAAATACTTGTGAATTTTTTAAAGTGGCTCCATATAAGACGTCATGTTACTTTAAAACATCAAAACTTAATTTATTATTTTACGTCTATTTTACTTTGTTTTATTAAATATTAATAATTTTTAATACTTAAATGACTTATAATAATTATGGGTAATTTAGTAAAACTACGATTGAAATAGTTGAAACAGTCATGTTATAAATATCTATTTTAGTTTTTTATTAAATATTATTAATTTTTTAATACATAATGACTTATAATAATTACTTAGGGGTAATATAGTAAAATCACGATGGAAACAGCTGAGGCAGACATGTCGAACATGAGCAGCCTACTTCAGCTACTTATTGTGACTTCTTATATAGGATACTAATAATATAATTTTTTAATGCTTAAATAACCATAATAAGTAATTAGGGATGATACAGTAAAATCACCACTAGACCCGCGAAGCTGACATGTATTAAAAGTGATATAGCATAATAACTATAAAAAATTACTTGTGAAAATAATCTAAGTGAGCCTCATATAAGACATCAAGATGATTTAAAACATCAAGAGTTAATTTATTATTTTATGTCTATTTCATTTTTTATTATTAAATATTATTAATTTTTTAATACTTAGATGACTTATAATAATTAATTAGGGGTGATCTGGTAAAATTACAGTTGAAGCAATTGAAGCAGACATGTCAGAAATATTTATTTTAATTATTTTTATTAAATATTATTAATTTTCTAATACGTAAATAACTTATAATAATTAATTAAGGGTGATACAGTAAAAACACGGTTGTAGCAGCTAAAGCAGGCATGCCGACCTGCTGCCTGCTTGAGCATAAAACTCCCACTTATATATAACTATTTAATTTAAGTGGCATAATGCTTAGATGATCATAATAATTAATAGAGGGTGATATAATAAAATCGTGATTGAAGCAGCGAAGTAGACATGTATTGAGTGAATTATAATAACTAATTATAAGTGATATAACAAAATTAATATAAGAAAATACTTTTTAAAAAAATGAAGTGAGTCTCATATAAGACATCAAGTTAATTTAATATTAAATATTATTATTTTTTAAAAACTTAGATGACTTTTGTAACGCCCCGAAAATCGAGTCCCGAGACTCCACACGACGTTTTCATAGGTATAGCTCAAAAGCAGCTGATTTAAAACATAATTCTGAGAGAATAAAGCTGAAAATATCTCAATACAGAATCTTTTCAATAAAATATTGAAATTACAAGATGACAATTCTACTAACACATATACATATACAAGAAGGAGACTGAATACATCAACTACTACTACTGTCTATGAAGCCTCTACTAGTATTGCCTGTACATAAACGGGTCATAACTTTTATGGACAGGGAAGTTTTCTATAACCGACAACCCCATGTGAGCTACGTGGAATACCAACGTTTGAAACCCCCGTTGGCGGGAGCGTCATACTCTTTGCAAGGGAATACGACCTTAAAACTGTAATAATCACAATCGGGCTCTCTGGCCAATAATATCATCATCAAACAACCCTATGGTGGCACATAGGTTTGGGGAAATACCAAATTTTCCTTTCGGTGCTAAGTACTACTCCCCGACAAGCTTAGAACGCGTTAGGAAATCCACCATCATCATCACAAGGGTCTATCATAAAGACCAAAATAAATATCTCAATTTATAATTCGTCAACAATTTGTGGATTCCTAACCCCAACTTTGACTTAAAACATTTCAATCTTTTTCAACATCAACAAGGTATCAATGCATTGAACCATAACCGACTCGACATTTGGACAAGGATATGAAGACTCAATACGTAATATTTTCAACAATTCAACTCATCAAAATCATCCAAAAAAAAATACCAAAATTCATCTCAACATCTATATCAAAATCAATCTTTCTCATAGTCAAAATCATCTCGACTCTGCGAGTTCAAGGTCAATGTACTCAAATGATTATTCTTTCAATTCGATAATTAAATCATGACAACAGCTATTGAAAAGCACTTGAGACCTTCAATTCATAATAAGAATACATATCCCTTAGTACAACTCAAATCACGACTTTTATCTCAAAAGCCTTTAGAAATATCAATTCATTGTAGTAGTATGCAATTCGTAGCATAAATTCTCAATTGAAGAAGTAGAGTAATGAAGTAATCATGTATATCCATATTGGAAAAAATTTCAAAGTCTTATAAATCCTTCATAAAGTAATTTGAGTGTATACCCATTTTCGAATATCATGAAATTTCAATAATAGAACTCAACCTTTTTAAATGTCAAAATGTAACAATTTATCAAGTCATGACAACATCAATATTTTTGAGAAAATATCAAAACTCATGGTAACATCTCAAATGTTATATCTCAATATGCTCAATGATTCAATTTAGTCATAAAGAAGCTTTAAGCTTATCATAAATCTCAAAATCATTCCAAAATACCATTTCAACATATATCTCGACATCATTCAAAATACCACCTCGTGGTAAAAGTGTGTAATTCGCAATGATAATTATTAAATCATATCATGAAAATATTGAGATAATCATATAAATCAAAGTTTATTTATTCAACCATCATAATCTCATAATCGTATTATTTAGACGTTATCTCACTTGCAAAATCATGTAAAACCATAATAAAATTAAAGCTTTGGGCACAAGAACGGAAGATTGCTCTTGTTCAAAACCCCACATACCTTGAAATTGACCTATTGATTATGGAATCCCGTTCACAAAAATAAGGGGTTCTCCTCGAAGGTCTCAAGATGATGAGTTCGATTATTGGATCAAATTTGAATTTCTATGGTGAAATTGGAAGATATTTAGAGCTCAAAATGGACCTAGGGTTTAGTTCTATCAAAGTTTTTTATGAAAGAACATGAATTTTATGGCTCAATATAGGTATAAATGGACAATTTTCGTCCATGAAGTGAAGGCATAATGACCAAAATGCCCTTAAAAAATAAAATAATTCTCGAATCTGTCCTTTGGTGGACTGTTTTGATAGTCTGAAGCAGATCAACCATAATGTTTTACTATGATATCCAATTGGATGAAACTAATTTCATTAGAAAGAGGTCACTCATATCTTTCCGTTTATATATAGTATCTCACCCAGATCATTGTGTACGAGGAGTTATGATTGTTTGAAGTTGACCCAAAAATTCACTTTTGATAGGCTAAAGTAGATCGACCATAACTTTTTGCTCCAATAGACAAATTGGATAAAACTAATTTCATTGGAAAGAGGACTCGCAGAGCTTTTCGTTGATATATAGTAGATTACCCAGATCATTATGTACAAAGAGTTATGATCGTTTAAAGTTGGAGAAAAAATACGTCAGGCCTCAGTACTTTTTCCTGCATGTTTTACTGTTCACAGTTCGATCGGAATAGTTGTAACTCATCGCTCGAGTGTCCGTTTTCAATGATCTACATATCGTTGGGAAGCTTATTCAATACTCTACGCAATGGTAGGTCAACATCTTAGAAACACTACACAAAAAATTTATGGATCGCTCTAAAGCGTAGAACTCGATACGTTTCTCACGAAATCTTTACAAAGAAAATTATTCGGGTATTACAACTTTATAATAATTTTTTAATATTAATTTTTATTTCTTAGATGACTCATGATAATTAATTAGGGGTGATATAGTAAAATTACGTCAAACCAACCAAAGCAGACATGTCAAAAATATTTGTCTTTTTTATTAAATATTATTATTTTTTAATACGTAAATGACTTATAATAATTAATTAGAGGTGATACATTAAAATTACGATTGAAGCAGCTAAATTTTTTTTTTGGAATAATAATAAGTGAAACTTTGAAGGACTTAGTAGTCATTTTAAAAACTACCTTTTATTAAATATTATTAATGTTATAATACTTAAATGAAATAATTTATAATAATTAATTAGGAGTTGTATAGTAAAATTATGTTTGAAGCAGGCAGCTGAAGCAGCCAGGACTATGGCTGGGCATAAAATACCAGAAATTGAATTACCGAATCGAATCAAAGAATTTGGTATTCGGTATTTGGTAATTTGGTAATTGGGAGTAAAATTTTAAAATTACGGTATTTGGGTTCGGGATTGGTAAAAGATATTACTACCATTTGGTATTTGGTATTTACCGAATACCAAATTATTGTTAACTGACCATAATCTATACTCCATAGGTCACGAGTCCAAATTAATATTCTACAAAAGTTCAAAAATATCCCACAACTTGTAGGTATATGTAAGTTATGTCCAGTGAGAGAGTTGATGCAGAGATACTCATTTCCTACCATATCTAAGTAACTAGAGAAAATTGAAGAAAAGGTGTCTTTTAAGTCTTGAATGAAAGATTGGTGACATTCACCAAAAGATAGGGTCAAACATCATTAGGAAACTTGATTAAGTTAATTGTGGACTTGATTAATATTTTCAAAACTTTCTAATCTTTTTAAAAATACAAATCAACCCAACTCACACCCTTCTTTAATCCAAATCAACCATTCTTTCTCTCCAGCTTCTCTCAACTCT
Organism: Capsicum annuum; assembly: GCF_002878395.1. NCBI lineage: Eukaryota > Viridiplantae > Streptophyta > Magnoliopsida > Solanales > Solanaceae > Capsicum > Capsicum annuum. The sequence goes on from NC_061118.1 coordinate 151,442,239, forward strand.
CTCTCAACCAACAGTTCTGCAAAATTTCTCTCTTCAACCTCTGGCGACCAATAGTCGGGTGAGTTTCTTTTCAACTCTCAATCGTCAATCGACGTGAATACTTCTCCAGCAACAACAACTTTGAGTTCTTCGTCCTCCCATTTCTTTTTTCACAAGTAAAAAATTATGAAGAAACAGAGGAACTTGAGCCAACTACTCTTCTGATATTGTAATGTGGACTAAATAAAACCCTAATTTCTAGTATTTCTGTATTTCTTCTTCTCGTTGTCGTACTGTTGATTCAAATTTATTGGTGATTTTTGGTCACAGTTGATATTCTTAGAGTGTGTGTGTGTGATACGTTGGTGTTGCTGGGTTGATTTATTATTTTTCTTGGTAGAAATGGTATTGCAACAGTTGAAACATCTGATGTAATAGATGAAAGATATGATGCAACAGATAAAAATCTGATGCAACAGGTAAAAATCTGATGCAACTATGAAAATCTGATGCAACAGGTGAACAATCTAACAAATTATTCATCTGTTGCGACAGACGACTCTTCTGTTTGGAAAAAATCTAAACAATATTGATCCAACAAATAACTGATTAGTGATCTATTTTTTTTCTTTCCAACAGTTTACTCTTCATTTTACAATAGATTAGGACTATTTTTATTCATTCCAATGATTTACTCATCTGTTGCAACAGATAACATACCTGGTGTAATAGATTAGTGATCCGTTTTTATTCTTTCCAATGGTTTACTCATCCGTTGCAACAAGTCGATTATATGTTGCAATAGATAAAATACCTGGTACAACAGATTAGTGATCTATTTTTATGGTTTCCAACGGATTACTCATCCGTTGCAACGGGTCAGTTATGTGTTGCATCAGATAAAATACCAAGTACAATAGATAGTGTTGTTTTTATGGTTCCCACAAATTACTCATCCGTTGCAATAGGTAGATTATATGTTGCAACAAATAACATACCTGGTGCAATAGATTAGTTGTCTGTTGGAACTGTTATATTACTATTATGCATTAATCAATTATAATCTATGTTATGTTTCTGTTAATTTAAGATAACATGGCTTCCAAAAGAAAAGAAATCGAATCAAGTCTAAGTAAAGAAACAAGTGCAGCAGCTCAGCTACATCCACCACTCTATGAGCTTGTTTTACAAGCGTTATCTTAATTAGGAGCAGAAGATAATGAACACGGGGAGGAGGAATCTTTCAAAAGAGATGATCCAAATGCTAATAGTCCTTTCATCGAAGAGTTGATTAAAACCTTCAGCATTGATCATTATCCTGTAAGAATTCAGTGCGATGGTGCCACAAATTTAACGGGTGATCTCGTGGTTAAGTTAGTCATGGGAAAATCTTTCGACACCTTCAGAAAAATACTTCAAGAACAAAAGTTGGATTCTTATTTTAGAGAAAGCTGCTTTGGGCAATATTTTGATTTACCAGAGGAAACAATGCTCGTTTCCATATAAAAATGGTATATGATCTTCTCAAGCATAGGTTTATGTATGAAAACAAAGATAAGATGGATGAGGTATGGATAAATTACTGTGGCATGCCTGTTTGTTTTGGTTGGGAGGAGTTTGCCATAGTTACCGAACTAAAATGTTATCCTCCTTCTCCTTCTCAAGTTATACCTACTCTAAGCCAAAAAGAAGCACCCCGCACATCCAAAAAAGGAAAAAGAAAGTCGAGTGATCGTGATGACTTGGTGTCCATTGTTGGTCTAAGCTTCAAAAACAAAAATCTGATTGAAGCGTTGAAAGGTAAAGGACTTTCAAAGAAGCACATATGTTCTTTGGGCAAGAGACGTTAACAACAATATAAGCCTCGGTTTCATAAATCTCTCTGAGGATCTTGAGATATTTAACAACTATCCTTGGGGTTATGAAAGCTTTAAAATGACTGTCGAATATTTGTTGACTCCGTTAACGCCAAAAACAGTCAACTTATATGGATTTTCATGGGCCTTCATGGTAAATATTTCTTTTATCATGATATGATTCATCATTTTTTTATTCAATAATACTTTTGATTTATTGGCATTATGTTATAGGCTTGGGTATTTAAAGTCATTCCTTATTTGAGACAACAAGTGAACTACCAGGAAGAAGTTTCTTGTCCAAGAATTCTGAGATGGTTGTCAGCCAAAACCAATAAAAATGCAAAATTTCATGATCTTTTCAATCCCCCCTAGGAAATAGTAAGTCCAATTCTAATCAAGTTTTTGTTTAATAAATGATTAAATGATTTCATCATCATTCTTAATATATGTACCGATTTATTTTAGATTGTCCATCCGTGGCTTGTTCTGACCAACCGAGAGTTGAAGATGCCATTTTTTCTCACTTTACGGTCTGTGTAAACTTTATCGGATCCTAAGATCATTGATGGAATAAAAAATGAAATTATTTGGAGCAACAACCTTCAGAAGAAAAACAATTTTGGAGGTTGGGATAATGATGCTCCTCTTACCATATTTGAAACAACAAGCCATTATGATTATGATCATAATGGTTGTATAGATTTTTCTCTTGATTTTGTCGTATCTAGCAAATGTTCTTCATACAAATGTCAAGACTGCAAGGCGAAACACGATGGAGTGATTAATACTATTAATTCACTAACTGCTTCTGTAAATCAAATGACATCTAAGAGGGGTGTCATTCCATCAAAGAGGATTTCATAGCCAGACACTCCACTAGAGATCAAGGCGGCTAAGAGGAGAAGGAAAGACACTTTCAAGGCATCATCAATCATTAAAAAAAGCAAGATTGCAATGCCTCTCTCTTTGTCTTGCACCGATGTTCAGTGTGCAAGGGCCACGGAAGAGCAACATGAGCTGAAGAAGGTGAATGTACATCATCTGTTCCAAAAAACAAATAAGCATATATCTATTTCAACAGATGATACATCTGCTAAAAATTATCAAACAGATGTATACATCTGTTGCAACCATTGTCTAACCTGTTGTATCAAATTCGTTATCTGTTTCAACAGATAAGTCTTATGTTGCAACGGATGGGTCATCTGTTTGAAATTATCGTACTGCTCTGATTTACCTGTTCGAATTTATCAAAACAGATAATCCATCTGATGCAACATAAGACTCATTTGTTGCAACAGATGAAAAATCTATTGTATATCTCTACTTAGCATTAACAATTCTGGCTTTCCAGGTGGATATCACAGCTATGCCGAAGAGCATAATATGACAGTTGATAATCCATCAACTTCTTCTAAAGATGAAGAAAAAGTGGAGCCTATCAGTTTGGGAGAACGGAAGAATTACCCGTTTGAAGGGTTCAACATCTCGAACGAGGCTCCAAAAAAACTAACACAGTTGATCAACAACTATTCAAAATGGATTGTCGATGGGCTGTTAAAGCATCATGCCGGCAGGTACATAAATCAATTTTATGGATATTGATTTATACAATTCTTGTTGTAAGAACCTGACATTAACACATATAAATCATCATGTAGAAAACAAAATGACGAGTGCTACAAAGTGAATGAATCGAGTCTTGGTTTTGATATATTCGACTTTGTTGTTGCATATTCCGAAATGAAGAATTGGTTCTATTTGATGTCACAGCCCCAAACTTGCTGGAATGATGAGGTTTAAAGGCCATACATATTACTATTAATTAATACTTTATTAAATTGCATCTGTGTATTGATTTTTTCATCACGTAATCCAAAATATTTGATACTATGTGTAGCACATCGATGTTAGTTTTTACTACCTCTGAAAGAATGCCAAGTTGCAAACACAAGAACAATACAGATACACAACAGGCAATTATTTGTACAAAGTTTACATCAATAATGCCTACGCTATGTATTGTCAACAGCAGCTGAAAGTTTTCCGAAATGAGGAATGCTTAATCAATATCATCAAAGGTTTTAGCATTCCGACTGGCTTACCTTGGCATTTGGTCGACGAAGTGTACATCCCACTCAATTATGGTGATGAATTCCATTGGGTGTTGGCTATCGTCGTTTTAAAAGAGAGGTGCATTCGAGTTTATGACTCGATATCGCGAAAGAGATGTTCTGGACCGTCCTCTGAGATACAAAAGCTGGCCAAAATATTGCCTACTTACCTTGATATGAGTGACTTTTTAGATCAAAAGGTTTGTACTGATTGATCGATGATTGAAGCATACCGGGATAAAATGTCTAATCCATTTGATGTACAATATATTGACGGAATTGCTCAATAAACCATTGGTAGCCTTTAAGTTAAGTGTCATGATTTAGTTTCATTTAACAAATTTCACAATGCTTGCATGAACTGCAAGATATGACTTATCTATTTTTTATAACGCAGGAATTGCGGTCCTTTTGATGCCGCCTATGCCGAGTATTTAAGCGATGAGTTACATGTACCAAATGATGGACTTGATGCCGGATTACTACAAAAAAGATATACTGCTCTTTTATGAAAATATGGAGAAGTGAAAGCTCAAAAGTCGTACGCAACAGACGTTAAAGATCCACGACGACCAAAGTCAAATTCCATAGCACTGGATGAAGAACAACTTGTCCATATTGATTAGATATTTATAGCTTGAGTTTGTCAATGTAATAACCTATCCTCCTTGATTTAACTTGTTGATTTATTTATAGAGTAGATCGTTTATATTTATAATGATTTTTTTTACATTTCATTTATTTGTTGAGTTATTTCATGTAATTTTTGAAGGCTTCAATTTATTTTATTTTCTCTATGAATATAATTAATTCTGAGTTTTGAACATGTTAATTGAAATGGAGTACTAGATTCAAATATCGCAACAGATAATACATCTGCTGCAGCAGACGACATATCTTATCAAACAAATTTAGACATATATTGCAATATAAGATGCAACACGTAGGTCATCCGCTGGAAATTATATAACAGGTCTTCCTACTTTTTTGATTTACTCCAACAGATTACCGATCAGTTGCAACAGATAAGTTATATGTTGCAACAGATCATAAATCTGTTGCGACAGACAGACGAGGAATATCTACATAACGCAACAGATGACCAACCTATTTCAACAGATAATCAATCTATCACAATAGGTACTATATCTGTTACGACAGATATAAAATCTGTTGTATTATAAAAATTCAACGTCTCCAGACATAAAAATTATTGCCCCTATATATATAGTGAATTGGCTCAAAATGTAAATTTGTTATCGTGTTCGTCTCTGTCTTTGTACATGTTCTTTTTAATACACGGGCTCCAACCAATTAGTTAGTACCCTATATGCCCAGACCCATTACATCTTTCCCACAATGGTGTTGCACACACTGGTCATTTATGTGCCGGTCAGCAAACACTCGATGTATGCAAGCGAGTACGGCCCGCACGCTACACCGACTGTATTTTTTGGAAGCTGAATATTCTTATTTCGACCTTCAAAAAGCCATGATTCCTTTGCCAAGACTTTAGCAGGCAAATGGTCCATCAGCTTACTCTGCGTCAACAACTTGGGCAACAACTTTAAGAGTGGCTGCATGTGAGTTAAAAACGTCTTCTCGCTGAACATAGATAAGTTGCAGTCATAAACCTTAATCTTTCCCTCGTATAGTACTATCTCAATAGTAAGAAAATGGGTGACATCTACGTTCATGAATGCAAGGATTCTCTTTGCCTTGGTCCATCTCTTGTCGTGTGGATATGGCCTCTTCTCTCTAACATATTTAATCACTTCTTCATCCCATTGGAACGTAGAAACTAACTGATCAAATCTTGGGCTACCGGAATTAGCTATATTACAGAGTTTAGCGTACCTATCCTTGAAATTATTGTAGAAGTTGAGGTCCATTATCCTATCGGCAGCATCATAAGCATCCGGGTACGCTAATTACCTACCCCTCATGAGGCAGAGAATTTCATCAACATATTGTGGTATAAGAAGATAATTTTTAAATAGGTTAGTAATTGTAAAGAATAAAAACACAGTCAAAAGAATCCGATGCAAAGGCTTCTCTGAATCAGTTCACAGATTACCCAGCCAACGCAACTTATGCAACATATGTGTATTATGTTATAACAGAATACCAAGTTTTTGCAACATATTACACATCTGCTGCGTAGATTCTTCTTCATGGAGTAGATTGGAAGGGTAGGTTAGCAAAAGTAAACTTACCTTGTCCTCGTACCACACGCACATATTTATCATATTCGAGAAGTCTTTGGCGGCAAATGAATGCATGGTGTATTCTTTTTGAACCTTCATCTTGATGAATTCTTCCAGTTCCTTCTTCTTCTCCTTGCCAAGCGCTGTGAATATGTCCACCTTCTTCGGCGGCCCCTGAACTTTAACAACTATTGGAGCAGGGGGAGTTATAATTTTTGCTGATTTCAGAACAGAGAGAATTTATCTAATTTTTCTTCTCTTCCTCCTAACCTCTACTGTAGAAGTGCATGGCTCTCTCACCTCGTTGGATGGTATGACAGCCCTCCTGGATTTCAAATCCTCAGCAGTTTCAGCAATATTCTCTAGCTTATCGAGAAGTTTATCCTCTCTGTCCTTGCATACTTTGCATTTGCAATAAGAATATGAGGGTAAGGAGGGATGACAGGGACCACTGTAAGGGTAGGAGGGACCGATGTAGGGGTGAGAGAGAGGACCTGTGCAAGGGGTGTTTTCAAACATATTTATTTTTTGTTGAGCACCAACATGCTCATAATCACGACTGGCAGCAAAAGCAGAAGCAAGATAGCTGCCACCATCACAAAAACCTCTACCAGCAACACCCCTAGAAGAAGCACCGGATCTGTTGCAGTTTGAGTTAGGTCGTGAAGATCTTCAACATTAGACTGACCTTGCCTAACTGCTCATCTTATGGATGTTGCTCCATACAATTCCTTCTTTATTAACTCCACCGTTCGATTTTCTTTTGTATCAACAAGACCAGAGTAAGAAAAAAAGTGATCCCCAGCTTATCAATAGTAGGCACGATCCAAGGATGCACAACCTATAAAAAAATGATAGGAGGAATTTAAATCATATAATAATAATTTGCAGTCAGTTGGGTTACATGGGGCTCGGGTTATGCTAACACAGCTAACTTATGAAATAGACGATCTAGCTACCGCAACAGCTAATCTGTATGTTGAAATAGATTGATAATATGTTGTATCAGAATACCCATTTGTTGCATAATTTACAGTAGAAGGGTAATCTGTTGAGTAGGGTTCAGAGAACAGAGCAACATATGGTTAATCTGTTGCAAAATATGGATCGTCTATTGCAACAAATAACCCATCTGTTGCACCAATTGCAGTTGATGGGTAATCTGTTGCAACAGATGGAACATCTGTTTCAATATCTTTCTTTGACGTAAATTATTTTAGTTGAAAGAAGACGTACTGCATCATCCGAAGGGTTAAGGAGATCAGCCTCGTTAATATTTTTTTTGCTGCTCTCTACTGTAGCCAACCACCTAAGGATCCTTGGATGAGAAACCTTATTCGGGTAATCCGTGAAATGCTTTCGGAGGGGAGAAATGGCTTCACATGCCCAAGCCTAAAAATTGTAAACAGAAAGCAAGCAAAAAAATAAGTCACAAGTATATTCAATATAAATTAATGAATGAGTAAAAATAGTGATCAATTTTACCATGAAAGCTCAAGAAAAGCCGTATAATGTGATCGTCTTTGGCTTTATCTCTTTCAGTAAATATTTGATAGTCAAGTAGTAGCTGTCATAGCCCCAAGGATAATCGTTAAATTTTTCAAAATCATCAGCAAGCTCCAAAAAATCATGTTCTATGACTTTATTGATGTCTCTTGCCAATAAAACGGAATGGACAAACCAAACTAAGCACAATTTCTCCCTGTAGTGCTTTGGAATGTCTTTATTCTTGAGATCTACTATCAAATTCTGCACTTTGTTACTAGGTCCAACAATGGCCAACAACCCATCTTTTTTTACCTTGCGTTTTTTGGACCCTTTGTGGGGTGTTTTCTTGATGGCAGGTTCTTCTGGACGATCGCATCTCAAGCCTGTCACAATGGCAAATTCTTTCAATCCAAAACAAACCGGCATGCCACAGTAGTTGATCCAAACTTCATCCATCTTATTTTTGCCCTTCTTCGGACCTTCATCATCCCCCGCATATATGATCCTGCACTTGAGAAGGCCATATACCATGATCATTGGAAAACAAAGAGGGCGGGGCCCAGACAACTCAAGAAAGTGTGCAAAGCAGCTCTTCTTAAAAAGTCCATCTATGTTTTTCTTCTTCATAATACTCCTAAGTTCGTCAAAATATTTCCGCAAGTGACATTTAAGTACAAGATCACCAAATACTGCATTAGGGTTATTCATCGGCATCGCAACTCAAAACTTGTCAATACTAAAGGTTTTGACAGAATCATGCTGGAATTTTGATATTATTTCACGCCCCATTGGTGGGGAGGAGTTATCACTTTCCTCGGATTCATTTTGCCCTGACTGAGATTGTTTTGGAAGTTCCTCCAAATCTATCTGTACTCTAGCTTTTTTTGTTTGGTGATCGGAAGTTGATCCACTTTCTCCACTTTCTGTTTCTTTTCTTTTGGGAGACATCTTTTAACTACAAACAAAAGAAAAATAAAAAATACATTGGATTTGATGTCTGCATAATTTTTTTTAAAAAGGTGAGACAAATTTCAATAAATTATTCTTACCACATAATCAAAAAAATACTCCAACGGACAATCCATCAGTTGGAACAGATGGGGAACCCGGATCTGTTTGAAGACCTATTTAATATCTCCCCACAGATATTCCACCTGTTGCAATAGGTGGAGAAATTTTCATAAATTATTTTATGCCACATTAAAAGAAAATACTCCAACGGATAACCCATCAGTGGGAACAAATGGAGAATCTGTCTGAAGACCTATTTAATATCTCCCAACAGATCTTTCACCCATTGCAACATATGGACCACCACCACCACAACCAATGCCACAACCAATGCCACCAAAACCACCACCAATGCCACCAATACCAACACCAAGACCATCGATACCACCGCCAAAAAACACAAATACCAACACCACCACCAACACCACCAACACCATCCAACAATACCACGACAGTCAACAAAATACTGAGAGAAAAACAAGAGTTTTCTTGGGTGCTTCCTACTTTTTTAGCATCAAAACTCAAAATTGTTAACCCATTCTCGAAGATAATACAACTAAAAGTCTTTTTTTTATCATTAACAAAAAAGTCCTATTTTTTAGAATAAAGAACAAATGTAGAACTCTTCTCGAACTCTATTACATGCGAAGATAGAGAAAACAACGGATACAAGCGAGAATGAAGTCGTAAAAAAAACTATATGTAGTCGTAAATGGGAAGAAAATCGACCTGTTTTGAAGGGTTGAGCAATATATTGAATAGTTTTTGTTTGTATTGTTGAGAGGGGGAGGATACCCCAAGAGAGAGAGAGAGAGAGAGAAAAGAGCGACAACTTAAGATTTGAAATAAAAAGTTTTTTGCGCAAATGGATGATTTGTATGGGTTGATTTGTAATTTTGAAAAAAAATGACAAGTTTTGAAATCGCTAATTTGGTCCGAATTGATCTTAATTAATTTTAAATTTTTTAAAAGATATAGTTTTTAAAATTTTGAGTTGATGAGAACTCATTTCAACTTAGAGTGATCGATCGACGACTCGGGTCGGGATGAACGCAATACCAACTCCATGCAATTGCAAAGACTCGATTGGATTTGTATTGACCCTGCGAGCTCATTCATTCATCCCTAGTTCTATGTAAATGAACTTAGGTACTATCAATATCCTAGCATTGAGTTTATGAGAACTCATTTCAACTCAGAGTGATTGATCGATGACTCAAGTCAGGATGAACGCAATACCAGCGCCATGCAATTGCAAAGACTCGATTGAATTTATAGTTGACCCTGCGAGCTCATTCATTCATCCCTAGTTCCACCTAAATCAATTGCAATAAAATCTGTTGCAACAAACGACTAAGCTGTTGAAAATTTTCAAATAGATACATATATGTTGCAACAGATGACATATCTGATTTAATTATCAAATTGATATTTGCATCTATTGTGACAGATGACTGAGCTATTGAAAATTTTTAAAGAGAATTTATATCTGTTGTAACAGATGACATATTTGATTTTATTAATTATCAAATGAATATTTTCATCTGTTGTCACAAATGACTGAGCTGTTGGGATTTTTAAATAGATATTTATATCTGTTGTAACAGATGACTGAGCAGTTTGGATTTCTAAACAAATATTTATATATGTTGCAACAAATGACATATCTGTTTGAAAATCTTTTTTTCTCTTTTAATTTTAAAGCAAGAAACTTCTGGTCCGAGTAGATAATATCAAGTAGTAGTACTAACTTCTGAAGAATTGCTCCCAAGAAAACATGTCTGGCGACGGTGTAGATTTTTGCATAGCAGATATCTTGTCATCTATATTGGAGAAGAGCGATCAGCAGAAACGCTGAGAGATTGAGCTAGTTTGATTTAAGCACTAACTCGGTCATATTTTTTGATAGGGTAATGAGCTTAGAGTTACATAATGTTTGATAGGCTTGGTAGAGCTGGTTTAAATCACATGCTACGTAACTCCATGCTTACTAATTTATCAAAATGGTTGAGCAAGATGCATGGAGCAACGCTCGATAAAAGTGTGTTGTTCAACTGTTGGGACCACATCTTCAACGTGCATCAACATATTTTGACCTAAAACAAATACAACGACCCTCCAAGTATCCTTGAAGGCTTCTGAAGAAAGTGTTCTGAAGGGCTTCTAGAATGCCACATCTTTGAAGGTAGTGTTCCTGATCGAGCTCACAAGAGATGAGGAAATCCTTACCAACTTTGAAGATGGTAATGACCAGCTTGAACACAGAATCAACAAGCTGGAGGCAAGCTTGAAAATTATCGGGATTCACATACTACAACAAGCATCTGATCTTCTCCAAGGAATGTTGAAAGCATGCTAAGGAAAGAAAACACAATCAATTAATCCATATTGCTAAGGAAGTAATTATACTATATTTACCTTTCAATCTCGTTTGTGGTTCCGATCAGGTCAGCGGCAGTGGACCTGATTGAAAACACAAACAAGAAGATGGGATAAAATTTAAAATTCAAAAATTGTCGCCTTCTATTAGTTTCCTTATTTTAACTGCAGTTGTTGTTGGCGTAAGTTTTCTAGACTTGTTGAACATCATTTCTACCCTCGATGCCCGTGAGGCTGCTTTGTTGGTCTTCTCCTATTTTCTACCTAGGTGATAAGCCCGACCATGCAATTCCCTAGCAAAGTGTCCATCTGCATTGTTTTTCTTTCATAGACACAACAGATGAAATTACATTACCGAATACACTTTTATATTTGCACTTGATTCAGATTTCACATCTGTTAAGATAATTCCATCGGCCAGATTCATTAAAAGTTATTTTCTACTCTATGTCTCTTCTTCAATTAGCTCTCAAATGATATAGTCTTCCATCAACCACCTATTTTCCCTCAAAAGCATTCTCCTACCGTACCTTCTGGCATATAATCATCACCCCGAGCGAGCAATTCAACCATATAAATTTTGGCCAGGGCAATAACTATATTGGTTTTCCATTCTTGTTTGATGCAGTGCGAGGCTTCGAAGGCCCTCTAAGGGTCCAATGCACACTTAAAGTTAAGTCCAATCGCTATTAGTTCTCTACAGTGATGACAATTATTGATCCCTTCTCAAAACTTGACACGCATAAAAACGAGCACCAACCGTCAGTAATTCGTAACAGGGTATCTGCACCATCTTCATAAGGTCATCAGCCTTATCAATTTCGAACCCATCAAACTTAACGGTACAATGAAGGATCTTGTTTGAATGATCAATGCCTAATTGGTTAAAAACTTCATTCACAAAAATATTATACTTTATGTGTGTTGTCCCGGTAACCTTATCAGTAATACATACTTAACTCCCACACATATGATAGTGGATCCATCTGCACACACCTTATTCTACCTAGCTCATCTATGGCTTAAATTGAATAAACAGATGACTAGCTTGTTGCAACAGATGGCACATCTGTTTATATTGTCAAACAATTGGAGACATTTGTTACGACAGTTGATCAACCTGTTGTAGAAATCAAACAGATATATACAGCTGTTGCAAAAAGATTGCCAGTATGTTGTAAGTTATCTAACAGAAAAAATATATTTTGCAACAGATTACCCATCTGATAGATTTATTTTAAAGCAATTTTCTTTTCTTTTCGAGATACAATAATTTATAAATAGGTCCCTCCTTACAAATATGGATGATCCAGATTCGTACAAGAATATTCATATCGAGTCCTTGTGTGAACTTCAAAGGTAGTTTGATGAACTCCAGAGAGATTTGGCTGACTTCGAAGCAAGACTGCCGGATGAAAGATGTCTGATTGACAATAATAATAATAGTAGTAGTAATAATAATTAGGTAATGTTTTTTATTTTAGAGATTATTTTCCTTCTTTTGTATATCAAATCTACCCAAGGGATTCAAAAATCCATGAACATTCATTTCATTTTGTTGTCGACTTTGAATTTTTAATTCTTATTTAGTATTTAATAATAATCATTCTATTTATTCCTTGTTCTCAACATGTCGACGGTTGATGGTAGAGATTGAGCAGCAATTTGTGTCAACAGTTAGAGGTTAATCTGCTATGATAGATCGATCATATGTTGCACCTGGCGGTTATTAATAAAAAAGGGCTCTTGTTGTTATTGAGAGGGTGAAAAGAAAAAGACATGACTTTTCGTTCCGATTATTCAATATGAAAAATATTTCGTAAATAAATAATAAGGAAATAAATAATAAACACAATTTATAACCACAATTTTAATAACTGGTCGTGACTTTTCACTATTTTTATTTTTGAATTTGTTTTTTAAATTATTTATCATATAATAAAATGGTTATTATTTTATTAAGAAATTTGAAAAGGTATTTTTTTTTAATTTATAAAATAATAATGTAAGCAAATTTGGATTAATGATATGATATAGTTATTTTTTTAAAAAAGTAGATTATATGTTGCAACAATTAAATTATCTGATGTAACAAGTTCACTATGGTTGCAACAGATGATATATCTGTTGTCACAGATGATTTATCTGATGCAACCTATATCGAGTCACAACTCAATAAAAGCAGTTCTTGGAAATAACAAATTAATAATAATAATTTGAAAAGTCATGACTTATCACAATATTTCTTAATTTAATTAATTCATTACTTTTCATATTAATAAACAAATGTAATTAATAAATAGAGGTGAACAATTAGATTATATGTTGCAACAGATATGTCATCTGATGCAACATATTTTATATTTGTTGCAACAAATAATATATCTGTTGTCACGGATGTGTTATCTGATGCAACAGATATAGAATCTGTTGCCACAACTCAATAAAAATGGTTCTTCGAAGGAACTAATTAATAATAATAATCTGAAAAGTCATGACTTATATCACAATATTTATTTTTTTAATTTAATCAAAAATGTAATTAATGTATGGAGGTGAATAGTCGCGCCTTTTTGCCTCTCATTCAAATTCAATCCTCTATAAATAGGTTCGTCCTTACTCAATCGTTCATTCAAATACACTCTATTTATTTATTGCATCTCGTCTTTTATATTACACTTTAGAAGATAAGATTATGGCTGACCTAGTATGGGACTTTGCTTTTCTGCAAGACGCCATGAATGAACTTCAGAATCAAGTTCGTGATCTACAATGGGAATTGGGAGGAGTTAGATCAAGAATGCTCCACAAAATACGCAGGCTGAGGAGGGTCTTGCTACTTCTGGTTGAAGATTGGCCGGCTGGCAATGATGATGCTGATAATAATAATAATAATTAGACTATTATTTTTCTTTTAGTCTATTATATGTATTTTTATTTGTTTAATAAATAAATTATGTTTGATCTTTGAC